>NC_090743.1:97024604-97084604 GCF_036898095.1 Palaemon carinicauda | reverse complement strand
CCGAAGCCTCAGAAAAGAACAGAAAGGAAGTCCAGCGCGCACACTGAGCCAGAAGCCACAGAACAGAACCGATGCAGCCAGTTACATGTGGTAGTAGAAGGTCATATATTCTGCATTATAATCAACAAATTATGAGTGACTCACCGCTCAGCAGCAATGAAGAAGTGCTAGTACTATGTCTAGCAGTAAAGGCTGAAGAGGAGGAGGAAGAAGGGGAAAACAGCAAGAAAATCAATGTGGACACATAATATATGCCAATCAAGGGAGGGAGAAGGGAAATATAAAACATTATTCCCACATTTAAAACGGGACAACATAAAGTTCTTCCAATATTTCCGTATGAGCTACGAAAAAGTTTGTGAACTACTATTACATATAGAAGCAGACATATGCAAGCAAGATACAAACTATCACAATAACCTCCGAATTCCTCAGCAACCCTCTCCAAAACAACCGCTGCAGTTGTTCTGCGCAAGCACAGCCTGTCAGACGCCACCAACGCTTCAGAAAAAAATATCTTTCAAAGAATACTGCGTCAGTTCCGTTCTGTTCTGGCGCGTCGGCTCCATTCTGTTCTGGCCCAGTGTGCGCAGTCAGGTAAGAATGCATGTTTTCGATTTCTATCGGACGTTTCAGTTCTGTTCGGGCGCGTCCGTTCGGGCTCCTTATGCGACAAGCTTTGCTTCGATTCTTAAACAGGGATACGGTAGAGTTCTGTAAGAAACACTGGTGATCGAAATAATACACTCTACAAAAATAAATATATTCCATAAAATATTGCAACACTTTAAAAGAATTTACACCAAAGATATATCACTTAAAATATTAAATCTGAACCAAACTTAGACTAAGACAAGAAAATATTACACTCTGAAAATTATATGATCATTTGACTCGAAATATTAAATGTGACCAAAACATAAGACTAAGCCAAAAGAATATTACACTCTGAAAATTATGATCACTTGTTTCACTAGAAATTAAATTTTACACAAATATTTCATCTTTATAATTAATGAAAATAGTTAACCTTCCACACACTAATGATTAAGCTCTTATTGAAATTTACATAAAAGTAACTGATAAATTGCAAGTTTTCATCTCACACAAGATTTTCAACCAGACAGTAATGCAAATACACTTCAAATTTTCAAATAAATCTCAAAGGGCCATTTATAAAGATTTATATAACACCATCATGTCCAATAACACAATAAACTTGAAATCAACTTCAAAGTATTAGTAACATTTTAACACTGTGCACACGATATATTCTGGGTATAAACTTATTCATTTGGAGAGGACACAAACTGAAGGTACTTAAGAGAGAAATGCCAACTTGGCTCTTACCAAGGGACAGGGTAGTTCTCTTCTGCTGCTATGCATCCCTGGAGGCGCATATATATTTATTTAGAAGCTGGGGGCCGGCTTTAGCGGCGTGAAAGTTGCCTACTATCTATCGAACAGCAGAATCAAATCTCATTTGCAAGGCAACCCTCTCTCAGCAGCTCCAGCCACCTCCATGCTCGGAACAATAAAAAAATAAAATAAAACTAACTCTGGGGTTTTCAAGAAACTTCCAAACACGTGGAAATATAACACTTCCGTAATTTCTCAGAAACATGATGAAATACCTCATGAAAATATAAAAAAAAATACTTAAACCAACGTTCATACCTCCTCTGATACATTCAGCACACTTAATGGAAATTGCATAAGATTTCGTAACAAAATACTTGAAATAAAAAGTTTATTCCTAAAAATAACGTAAATTTACACATACTGACTAGAATGAAAAATACAATGAAATGAATGACGAAAGTCTTAAGCAATTTACATACAATTACTTAAACCTACAAGAGAGGAATTCACCTTACGAGCTGGCTATTCACCTCTTAAATACACAAATGAAATATACAAATAAAATATGTACTCTACACTAGACCAGCTACGTAAGAATATATATATGTGCTTATACATGTGTGTGTGTATATATATATATATATATATATATATATATATATATATATATATATATATATATATATATATATATATATATATATATATGTATATATATATATATATATATATATATATATATATATATATATATATATATATATATACGTATATATATATATATATATATATATATATATATATATATATATATATATATATATATATATATATATATATATATATATATATATATATATATATATATATATATATATATATATATATATATATTGTATATGTGTCAGGGTAACAAATCTGACTTTGTAAGTCGAGATAGTTATAATTTTGAAAGCCAGAATATGCGACACGCACATCGTCATATATGTCCCATGTCAACGGATAATGGATCATCGGAACATGGGTTTTTTCACTTTATTACAAAAACATTTGTGGATACACTGTACACAGTGATACTCAGAGGCGGGTACCTTGTTTAATGATCGCTCGAATGGTGCTGCCTAACCCTCGGCAAGTAAGATGCAATGTTTCTCTATCAACATGCTGAATTGTTAGATTTTGTGGAATTCTCCTCTGTTATGGTAAAATACTGTCACCAATAGGGTCTCAACACATCACCTTAAGAGACTAGGGACACGTTACGTATAACAGAATTCCGTGATCGCGCACTACAATTTGTTGGCAGTCATAGTACTCTTAAAAAGGTCATTAATCTCACTGTATAAAACACATATTTTGCATACAAGGATTAGGACGTTACTCCCCCCCACCAAGCTCCTCACTCCAGCAGGAGTTATGCACTCGCTCTCTGTAGTCTATGATATATGGAGGACACTCCGACCCAGAATAGGGTAAAGCATGTACTATGCAACATAAAATTTGTACATAAAAATCACTCCAAAAAGTAACACATCTTCCACCAAAGAAAAAAAAAATGAAATATTGCATGTAAAAATGTACGCAAAATATTATAAAATAATGTCACTCATTTCTTCTTATGACTTCTGCAACTAAAATACAAAATACCCAAACTGAAAAAAAATCATATTAATATCAGTATTACACAACCTCATCAATAACCTCCCTCTGGTTGTTGGCAATACAAGCCTTTTGGGCAGGACAGGGGTAGGAATAGATATTCCTTCATCCCTCGATTTTACTTGTCCTAGTTTATGGCACTATTTTGCAACACAACTCACCATCATCGTTTCGCCATTTTTAAAATCACTGCTACACTTGCACTTGTAGCTATTAATCGGTGGCCACTAGCCGTTTTTCCCAGAAAATCATTCATCTTCCCACCCTTCTCTTATAACTCATAAGTATAAATTATTCACAGCTACATATTCTCTAACATTGCCTTTCATCGAGGCTGAACTTTAATCCCGTAGCGAGTTGCCCTTCGGGAACCGCCTCGGGCCCAGCAACCAGGTATCATAAAATACATAAATAATACTGCATCCTTCTGACGGATCTAATCTGACCTTTTTAACCTCTCAATGTTTTTAGGTTCATTCAGTAGTATATCATACGTATTGCTACACTCAGCTAAATTATCATAACACTTTACTTATACATTAAGCACCAACTTAAGAACACATTGTTATCATTATGTTTATTTACAACACACCAAAAGAACAAATGAGATCTGTTCAAATACAACAACAGCGAAGAATATAAATTTTACGCATCAACTCGAGGAATGTCACGTATGCAGAAAACTACTTCTTCCAGCACCACATGTATGTGTGCCTGATGATGTTCAGACACTGTGCCGTTAATAATGCTTTCTATCACTACTGTGTTGGAATTAACAAATTTTACTCGGTATGGACCCAAATACGCTGCCTCTAGTTTGTGTCTCCTAGGTTGTAAGCGTGTGAAATACACACGATCGCCCACGAATACTTTTACTGGTGCGGTTTTGAACCGACCATCATACTTTGAGCTGTGTTTTTGATTAGCTCTTTTCAAAACCTTTCAGTGGTGTTCATTACTCTCCTTAAAAGATTTAGTACATAGACACGGTATTGCTCAGTTGAATAATTTGGCAACTGTTGCAAATTAATCAGAACTGTATATGGTAACACAGGATACTTTCCATACACTAAAAATAAAGGCGTGTCCCTGAGAAAAGCATTATATGCAATGTTCAAAGCTAGCTTAGCTGTAGGAAGCATGGCGTGCCAATGAAGTGGGTCATCAGCCACTAAGTAACGTAAAATTCGCACCACTTCCCTATTATGCGATTCCACTAAGCCATTAGCTGAAGGCCTATGTGCGGTCACTGAAAAGTGTTCAATTTTCATCAAGACCGATTTTTCACCACCTTATTTATAAACACGAGACCATTATCACTTATCAAAATTTTCGGGCAACTAAACCTAGTAATGAAAGAGCACAGCGCCTGGGCTAATGACTTTGCAGATTTATCCAACATTGCGTGAGTATGAGTGTAATGAGTGAATACATCCACAAATACACATATATACTTATGTTGTTTTAAATCAGTAGGAAATGGTCCTACCACATCCATATGCACCCTATAAAATCTAATAGGAATTACAGGCCACTTTCTGACTTCCAGTACAGTGTTTTTATGTTCTTTGAAACAGTTACAAGCATGACAACATTTTACATAATTTTCTACAGAATTTTTCACTTCTAACCAAAAGAAGCATTCTCGTGCTCTCCTTAATGTTCTATCCATCCCTAAATGCCCTGCATACGGACTTGCATGTACAATGTGGATGGCTCGATTAATCAAAGAGGGGTTAAGAACTACCCATGCACAAAATTACCCTCCCGTTTTCTCGTAAGCACAATGTAAGATATCACCCTCTATAAAAAAGAATTCTCACGAGGCACATTCAGAAACGATGGATAACTCTCTGATTCCCATTTAATCACTGCTCGCACTTTTTCCATACATTCTCTCTCTCTCTCTCTCTCTCTCTCTCTCTCTCTCTCTCTCTCTCTCTCTCTCTCTCTCTCTCTCATTTTCTGATTACTCCTCGCGTGAATTCACATCCCGATCTCTATTTTGAGGGGGTCTTCAATATTTTGGTTTAGTTCTTCGTTCCACTTTTGTGCCCTAGTTGTTACTCCTATTACTGCACCTCTAGAGAGGGCATCAACTACCTTGTTAGCTCTAGCTTCTATGTGGTAAAACCCCTTTATATCAAACTCTAACAATCTTTCAATCCATTTCACTTGTCTAAATGTCAATTCACCTTTGTGAAATAAATCACGTAGGGGGCGATGAGTACTTTGTAACTCAATCGGCTGACCTAATAAAAAGAACCATGCCTCTCTAGAACCCAAAGAATAGCCAATGCTTCTCGATCGAATGTACTATAATTCTTTTCTGCCATTTCAATGCCCCACAAGCAAAATAAAAGGGTCGCTCTCTACCTTTATCATCTCGTTGAGAAATTACGCCACCAATAGCTACGCCACTCGCATCTGTTGTCACTACAAAAGGGAGATCAAATCTATGACAAGAGAGGTAAGTCACTGCTAGTTAACGCAGATTTCAAATGATTAAAAGCCTTTTCTTCTTCCACTCCCCAATTTATTACTTTCAATTTCTTTAAAGCACCTAAGGGTATCGCTATCTCTCCAAAACCTCTTATGAATTCACGGTAAAACCGACCGAGCCCAAGGAATCCAGCTACCTCCTTAGGTAGTCTGGGAAAGCCTCTAATAGCTTCTACTTTACTGGGGAAGGGTTGGATCCCTTCTAGGGTTATTATATGACCGAAAAATTCGACCTGTTTACAGAAAAATTTGTACTTTGACAAATTTATTTTCATACCATTATGGGTCAATGCTTCTAAAACTTTACGAATATTATTTTTATGTTCTTCGGCCGTTTTCCCTGTAAGTATGATATCGTCTAAATAATCCAGAACATTAAGGCCAATTAAGGAAGACAAAACCGCAATCATTACTCTAGAAAAATGACTTGGAGCATTTTTAACACTAAAAGGAAAAACATTAAACTGAAATAGTTGATCGTTAGCTATAAATGCCGTTTTACATTTACTGTCTTCCTGAATGGTTGTTTGATAGTATCCAGATTTTAAATAGATAGTTGTAAAATATTTACTTTAAAGTAACTCTTCGATCGCGGGCAATTGAAATGCATTATCCTTAGTGATTGCATTCAACTTCCTATAATGAACACACAATCTTACCGAGCCATCTTTTTTCCTAACAGCTACAATTGGAGAAACCCAGGGAGATTCGCTCCCCCCAATTATCCATTGTTCCCTTAATTTACTAATTTCCCTTTATATCTCTCCTTGGAAATGAATGTGTACCTTATAAGGCCTTGACCTGATCAACTCCGCCTGCCCAGTTTCTATGCAAAAGGGAAATCGATCGATCCTCCGGGGTGGCTCGTCTTCAATTGCAATTACATTGGAATAATTATTAACAATGTTACTAACTACAGGTTGATATTCTGGCGGACATAGTTTTCGAGCTTGCATAATCAAGTTCTGAGTGCGTTCGTCTGTGCAGGATGGAGTTGTGGCTCCTAAGATCCTATTATTAGCAAGTTCACATAAGTCTAATTCACACACAGAATCACTTCCTAACACAACTCTTCTATTTGACAAATTAACTATCGTAATATAACCTCTGTTCTCTTTTATATCTGACAAGCCCTCTAAGACTATGTGCGCCCATCTGTCATGGGATTTTACTACGACCCTGGTTCCCTTCAGGAGAGGCTGACACGGGGTCACTGACATGCTTGTAAGTGTCTGGGGAGGCAATACTTCTCCTCTTTCAGGCACAGCTGTTACCTTACTTAATTGTCTCTCCGTTCCTGCACAAGCACTTACTCTCTCATGACTTTCTATTAGCAAAATGCACCCTCCTCCTTTTACTGTTGATCTATCTTTTTCCTGCAAATGTAAACCTACAAGAGAGGAATTCACCTTACGAGCTGGCTATTCACCTCTTAAATACACAAATGAAATATACAAATAAAATATGTACTCTACACTAGACCAGCTACGTAAGAATATATATATGTGCTTATACATGTGTGTGTGTATGTATATATATATATAATATATATATATATATATATATATATATATATGTATATATATATATATATATATGTATATATATATATATATATATATATATATATATATATATATATATATATATATATATATATATATATATATATATATATATATATATATATATATATATATATATATATATATATATATATATATATATATATATATATACGTATATATATATATATATATATATATATATATATATATATATATATATATATATATATATATATATATATATATATATATATATATATATATATATATATATATATATATATATATATGTATATGTGTCAGGGTAACAAATCTGACTTTGTAAGTCGAGATAGTTATAATTTTGAAAGCCAGAATATGCGACACGCACATCGTCATATATGTCCCATGTCAACGGATAATGGATCATCGGAACATGGGTTTTTTCACTTTATTACAAAAACATTTGTGGATACACTGTACACAGTGATACTCAGAGGCGGGTACCTTGTTTAATGATCGCTCGAATGGTGCTGCCTAACCCTCGGCAAGTAAGATGCAATGTTTCTCTATCAACATGCTGAATTGTTAGATTTTGTGGAATTCTCCTCTGTTATGGTAAAATACTGTCACCAATAGGGTCTCAACACATCACCTTAAGAGACTAGGGACACGTTACGTATAACAGAATTCCGTGATCGCGCACTACAATTTGTTGGCAGTCATAGTACTCTTAAAAAGGTCATTAATCTCACTGTATAAAACACATATTTTGCATACAAGGATTAGGACGTTACTCCCCCCCACCAAGCTCCTCACTCCAGCAGGAGTTATGCACTCGCTCTCTGTAGTCTATGATATATGGAGGACACTCCGACCCGGAATAGGGTAAAGCATGTACTATGCAACATAAAATTTGTACATAAAAATCACACCAAAAAGTAACACATCTTCCACCAAAGAAAAAAAAAATGAAATATTGCATGTAAAAATGTACGCAAAATATTATAAAATAATGTCACTCATTTCTTCTTATGACTTCTGCAACTAAAATACAAAATACCCAAACTGAAAAAAAATTATATTAATATCAGTATTACACAACCTCATCAATAACCTCCCTCTGGTTGTTGGCAATACAAGCCTTTTGGGCAGGACAGGGGTAGGAATAGATATTCCTTCATCCCTCGATTTTACTTGTCCTAGTTTATGGCACAATTTTGCAACACAACTCACCATCATCGTTTCGCCATTTTTAAAATCACTGCTACACTTGCACTTGTAGCTATTAATCGGTGGCCACTAGCCGTTTTTCCCAGAAAATCATTCATCTTCCCACCCTTCTCTTATAACTCATAAGTATAAATTATTCACAGCTACATATTCTCTAACACTGCCTTTCATCGAGGCTGAACTTTAATCCCGTAGCGAGTTGCCCTTCGGGAACCGCCTCGGGCCCAGCAACCAGGTATCATAAAATACATAAATAATACTGCATCCTTCTGACGGATCTCATCTGACCTTTTTAACCTCTCAATGTTTTTAGGTTCATTCAGTAGTATATCATACGTATTGCTACACTCAGCTAAATTATCATAACACTTTACTTATACATTAAGCACCAACTTAAGAACACATTGTTATCATTATGTTTATTTACAACACACCAAAAGAACAAATGAGATCTGTTCAAATACAACAACAGCGAAGAATATAAATTTTACGCATCAACTCGAGGAATGTCACGTATGCAGAAAACTACTTCTTCCAGCACCACATGTATGTGTGCCTGATGATGTTCAGACACTGTGCCGTTAATAATGCTTTCTATCACTACTGTGTTGGAATTAACAAATTTTACTCGGTATGGACCCAAATACGCTGCCTCTAGTTTGTGTCTCCTAGGTTGTAAGCGTGTGAAATACACACGATCGCCCACGAATACTTTTACTGGTGCGGTTTTGAACCGACCATCATACTTTGAGCTGTGTTTTTGATTAGCTCTTTTCAAAACCTTTCAGTGGTGTTCATTACTCTCCTTAAAAGATTTAGTACATAGACACGGTATTGCTCAGTTGAATAATTTGGCAACTGTTGCAAATTAATCAGAACCGTATATGGTAACACAGGATACTTTCCATACACTAAAAATAAAGGCGTGTCCCTGAGAAAAGCATTATATGCAATGTTCAAAGCTAGCTTAGCTGTAGGAAGCATGGCGTGCCAATGAAGTGGGTCATCAATCTCTAAGTAACGTAAAATTCGCACCACTTCCCTATTATGCGATTCCACTAAGCCATTAGCTGAAGGCCTATGTGCGGTCACTGAAAAGTGTTCAATTTTCATCAAGACCGATTTTTCACCACCTTATTTATAAACACGAGACCATTATCACTTATCAAAATTTTCGGGCAACTAAACCTAGTAATGAAAGAGCACAGCGCCTGGGCTAATGACTTTGCAGATTTATCCAACATTGCGTGAGTATGAGTGTAATGAGTGAATACATCCACAAATACACATATATACTTATGTTGTTTTAAATCAGTAGGAAATGGTCCTACCACATCCATATGCACCCTATAAAATCTAATAGGAATTACAGGCCACTTTCTGACTTCCAGTACAGTGTTTTTATGTTCTTTGAAACAGTTACAAGCATGACAACATTTTACATAATTTTCTACAGAATTTTTCACTTCTAACCAAAAGAAGCATTCTCGTGCTCTCCTTAATGTTCTATCCATCCCTAAATGCCCTGCATACGGACTTGCATGTACAATGTGGATGGCTCGATTAATCAAAGAGGGGTTAAGAACTACCCATGCACAAAATTACCCTCCCGTTTTCTCGTAAGCACAATGTAAGATATCACCCTCTATAAAAAAGAATTCTCACGAGGCACATTCAGAAACGATGGATAACTCTCTGATTCCCATTTAATCACTGCTCGCACTTTTTCCATACATTCTCTCTCTCTCTCTCTCTCTCTCTCTCTCTCTCTCTCTCTCTCTCTCTCTCTCTCTCTCTCTCTCTCTCTCTCTCTCTCTCTCTCTCTCTCATTTTCTGATTACTCCTCGCGTGAATTCACATCCCGATCTCTATTTTGAGGGGGTCTTCAATATTTTGGTTTAGTTCTTCGTTCCACTTTTGTGCCCTAGTTGTTACTCCTATTACTGCACCTCTAGAGAGGGCATCAACTACCTTGTTAGCTCTAGCTTCTATGTGGTAAAACCCCTTTATATCAAACTCTAACAATCTTTCAATCCATTTCACTTGTCTAAATGTCAATTCACCTTTGTGAAATAAATCACGTAGGGGGCGATGAGTACTTTGTAACTCAATCGGCTGACCTAATAAAAAGAACCATGCCTCTCTAGAACCCAAAGAATAGCCAATGCTTCTCGATCGAATGTACTATAATTCTTTTCTGCCATTTCAATGCCCCACAAGCAAAATAAAAGGGTCGCTCTCTACCTTTATCATCTCGTTGAGAAATTACGCCACCAATAGCTACGCCACTCGCATCTGTTGTCACTACAAAAGGGAGATCAAATCTATGACAAGAGAGGTAAGTCACTGCTAGTTAACGCAGATTTCAAATGATTAAAAGCCTTTTCTTCTTCCACTCCCCAATTTATTACTTTCAATTTCTTTAAAGCACCTAAGGGTATCGCTATCTCTCCAAAACCTCTTATGAATTCACGGTAAAACCGACCGAGCCCAAGGAATCCAGCTACCTCCTTAGGTAGTCTGGGAAAGCCTCTAATAGCTTCTACTTTACTGGGGAAGGGTTGGATCCCTTCTAGGGTTATTATATGACCGAAAAATTCGACCTGTTTACAGAAAAATTTGCACTTTGACAAATTTATTTTCATACCATTATGGGTCAATGCTTCTAAAACTTTACGAATATTATTTTTATGTTCTTCGGCCGTTTTCCCTGTAAGTATGATATCGTCTAAATAATCCAGAACATTAAGGCCAATTAAGGAAGACAAAACCGCAATCATTACTCTAGAAAAATGACTTGGAGCATTTTTAACACTAAAAGGAAAAACATTAAACTGAAATAGTTGATCGTTAGCTATAAATGCCGTTTTACATTTACTGTCTTCCTGAATGGTTGTTTGATAGTATCCAGATTTTAAATAGATAGTTGTAAAATATTTACTTTAAAGTAACTCTTCGATCGCGGGCAATTGAAATGCATTATCCTTAGTGATTGCATTCAACTTCCTATAATGAACACACAATCTTACCGAGCCATCTTTTTTCCTAACAGCTACAATTGGAGAAACCCAGGGAGATTCGCTCCCCCCAATTATCCATTGTTCCCTTAATTTACTAATTTCCCTTTATATCTCTCCTTGGAAATGAATGTGTACCTTATAAGGCCTTGACCTGATCAACTCCGCCTGCCCAGTTTCTATGCAAAAGGGAAATCGATCGATCCTCCGGGGTGGCTCGTCTTCAATTGCAATTACATTGGAATAATTATTAACAATGTTACTAACTACAGGTTGATATTCTGGCGGACATAGTTTTCGAGCTTGCATAATCAAGTTCTGAGTGCGTTCGTCTGTGCAGGATGGAGTTGTGGCTCCTAAGATCCTATTATTAGCAAGTTCACATAAGTCTAATTCACACACAGAATCACTTCCTAACACAACTCTTCTATTTGACAAATTAACTATCGTAATATAACCTCTGTTCTCTTTTATATCTGACAAGCCCTCTAAGACTATGTGCGCCCATCTGTCATGGGATTTTACTACGACCCTGGTTCCCTTCAGGAGAGGCTGACACGGGGTCACTGACATGCTTGTAAGTGTCTGGGGAGGCAATACTTCTCCTCTTTCAGGCACAGCTGTTACCTTACTTAATTGTCTCTCCGTTCCTGCACAAGCACTTACTCTCTCATGACTTTCTATTAGCAAAATGCACCCTCCTCCTTTTACTGTTGATCTATCTTTTTCCTGCAAATGTATATTTAATAACTCAATGAAATCCAACCCCAGTATAGCCTTGATTCCGGGAATTTCCAAAGTGGGCAGGACAAAAAAATCATGTGTAAACTTCACAGATCCCACCATAAAGTTAATGATCGTTGCATGCTTTGCGTGTAGTTTATTTCCTTCTGGCGTGTCGATGATGATGGATGCCGCTGACTGCAGTGGGTTTGAGGAGAATCCTTTTTCAATAAGCGAAACGCTGGCTGCTGTGTCAATCAGCGCTCGAATGGACTTATCTGGTAGGTCAATCTTGACTGCTAACATTCCTGGCCGCCCATTAGGATATGTGGGGCACGTTCCAACGACCTCGCAATACCACTGGCCCATGCTCCTGTCCCTAGTGCTGCGGGGGTGCGGTCGAGGGTACCGATGTGGGCACCACTGCTCACTCGACTGCTTCTGTTGTCATACAGGGAGGCATCGATCTCCCTCATCTCCCCCTTCCTCTGTTTCTTTTTCCTCGCTTGTTGGGCGGTAGGTGCGTGCGTTTTTTGGTGGCTCTCTCGAGATAGGTGACCGTAGGCCTGACTAGTGCAACAGCGAAGGGATCCTTGAGTGGGTCACTGAACTCATTGGTGCCCCTTTCCCCCACACTGCCAACAGCTGAAGACTTCTCACCTGCTTTCTAAGTTCTCCCATCTCCCAGGTTGGGGGTTGGTGAGTGCCTTTCAAGGCTGCCACTTTATCAGAATCGGGGCAGTTATTCTCAGTGCTTTTTTCTTCTGGCAAACTGTCTAAAATGTTTTGTATCGCTATCACTACGTCTGCTAACGAGCGATTGTCATCAAACAAATAACCACATAAATACGGGTTTACTAATCTGCAAATATGTTTATGGGCAATCGCTTTTTTATCACTTTCTGGGAGATTGACACTCCGTGTAGCAAACGAATCACAATCTCGAAAAATGCGAGTTGCAAAACTAAGAACGGATTCACCTTTCCGGATTTGGGGTTTGTAATTTTCTTCCGTGACGCCCTTTCTCGCATCAGGTAAGGTATATTTCTCAATTAAACATTGTTTTATTTCAGTATAACTTCTTAAACTGTCTTGTGGCCAACACATTACCTTCATTGCCAGAGCATCATTCAGCAACCTAATCACTTGAATTGCTTTTTCTCTTTCTGACCACTCATATGTGGCTACTTCAAAGTCTCTCAAAAACCATTTGATCGATTGAAACCCTTCGGTATGCTGTTGATCATCAAAAGGCCTAACACCTGCCTGGAGTTCTGGCAGTTTTCCAACTACAGCGTTTTGCTCGGCTCTGCATGTGTACTTTCACTTGTGTGCGTTTGAACTCTCATGTACGTTGGATATGCTGTGGTTGCGCGCCGCCCCTCTCCTCGTTCAACTAAGAATGTGTTCATTAACTCAGCTAGGTTATCCAACCTATTTTCTAAGTCCTGCATTCGCAGTTCTCGTCTATATTCTTCATCGGCATCACTACAACCAACTGCCTCTTCGTTTTCATCTCCCGAAGTAGCAGTGTCTGCTATGTTGGAACTCGCGTATCCAGGCATCTTGAACTTTTATTTTACTGGCTTAAAGAACAACTTCGCTCACAACATACACAAATAGACGTATTTGTACACCTGACACCAATTATGTCCCATGTCAATGGATAATGAGATATCAGAACATGGGTTTTTCACTTTATTACAAAAAGGTTTGTGAATACACTGTACACAGCGATACTCTCAGGCGAGTAATTTGTCTAATGATCGCTCAAATGGTACTGCCTACCCTCGGCAAGTAAGATGCAATGTTGCTCTATGAGCGTGCTGAATTTTTAGGTTTTGTGGAATTCTCCACTGTGAGGGAAATATACTGTCACCAATAGGGTCTCAACACATCACCTTATGAGACTAGGGACACGTCACGTATAACAGAGTTCAGTGATCGCGCACTGCAATTTTTTGAGTCATAGTACTCTTAAAAAGGTCATTAACCTCACTGTATAAAACACATATTTTGCATACAAGGATTAGGATATATATTAATATTTATACTAACAGCATTAGCCTATACGTTATAATAAATACATTTATATCAAAAGTCATATCAATACATACTGATGATATGCCATTTCATAAGTACTATTTTAGATTAACCAAAGACAGGTAACTATTTTGTTAACTTTATTGTTATGCTCCTGTTATGTTACTGAATTATCTGATATGTGATATCCATACCTTTTCTCATCTTATATGCTTATCAGGTCAATGACTTCCCTTTTCTGTTGAAAAGGAGAATATTTATTTAAGAAATAATTGCAAAATCATTGCTAATGAATATTCTATGGCGACGGATAAAAGAAGGAAACATATTATTATTACTGCGGTGTGATATACGTCAATCGGATAACTGCATAGGAAGAATTGTTACAATAGTGAAAAATGCTTAAAAACAATTGGTTGGTCATAATAACAGAGCCTGGCCAAGCACAGCTACTGTTACTACAGTCATACATAATCGGGGAATCCAGTTAATTAACAAAATACCTTTCAGGTCAATCCATTCATTCACGTACAGGTTCTTACCCTCAAGACATTACCTCATAAATACCTTTGAAAATAAAATAAGAACAAGAATAATAACATAAATGTTAAGATACGAAGACAATTGCACATTGGACCAATTCCTCGTCCCCCAAACTCTTAAACGTTTGGCCAACTATGTGGTCATTGCCTGACCCCATGCTGTTAGGAATTCCACGAACTTGAAATGCAATCGAACATAGCACTGAAGATGGTAAATTTTAAATGGAAGAGTGCATGTTGGGCTCAGAAATGCCTAAACGACAAATAAACAATTCGAGAACTATGTCTTAAAAGAAAAAAAAAATTATACACACGAAGAATATCTTTCTACGTTGATTGATGAGTATGACCATTAGCATCATTAAGATTATCATTGTTGAATTACAGAAACACTTGGCCTACAAATATCATTTTTCAATATAGTTACCTAAAACCTAAGATTTAACTATTTCACACATTTATTCATCCAGACGTTGGTTGTGTTCTTTTAGGAAATAATGATTGGTTAAACATAAAAACAAAATTTTTATAAAAAATTTATTTCTCATTTAAACCAACTAGGTACCTAAATTCATATTCTATGTTCCTTTTCCATATTGAGTTAAATGGAAAGGGCTAAGTCGCCCTTTTTCTTCTAATTAGATAATCAAACACTAGAGAGATGAATGTGCTTGCCGTTTTGTCATGAGAGAGAGAGAGAGAGAGAGAGAGAGAGAGAGAGAGAGAGAGAGAGAGAGAGAGAGAGAGAGAGAGAGAGAGAATAAAATAATTCCCGTTAGTTTATAAAAAAAAACTTCAAAATCAGAATTATATGGATTTTATCATATGAAACTGATAAAAAACTAGGTGATTCTAACCTGTGCAGTTTAGGATGGTAGCTTAGCCTTTCAATTGCATTCTAAGAAATTAAGTCGATCAAAAAAAAAAAATTTAGTTCCACAGAGAATCAGGCCACTTATTCATAGAAATATGTTCTATATTCCTTCGAGGTAATATCACTCACTTTTAACTCACCAATTCTACTCTCAACTTGAAGGGACCAAACTATAGTTTTGTATATTCACCATAATGAACATTTGTAGCTCAAAGTTTTCAATTTGCATCAAGATGTTGAATTTTTCATGAACTGTGGTCCTCTAACATTATCTTGAACTCCACTTTATAGAAAGTCAAACAAATAAGGTTTAACTGCAAAAGCTATAATATAACATTTAATATCGCATTGCGTTTATCGGAAAGCAGAGGATGTTGTGGTTACTGCGGCCATTTATTAAGATGGGGACAATATTGACACTAGGACCTTTTCCCTTAAGAGGTAATCTTTCTAACTAGTCGTATATTTTCTGTCTTTTCCAGTATACAATGTGTACACTAATGCAACTGTTTCGAAAGATGATATAAGACACGTAAAACTTTCATAAAAAATTAAATAGTAATCTTTACACGAAGGTTTTTTTCTCTGATTCCCTCTAGCTAATTCATGAATGATATTAGTCTCTCTCTCTCTCTCTCTCTCTCTCTCTCTCTCTCTCTCTCTCTCTCTCTAGGCCTCTGTTCACCTATATGCCACGATATATTTCATTTTTACATCAGAGCTTATTGCCTACCATGTTGCCCAACAATAGATATCTTTTCTTCTCATGAAGTTTTCCAACCAGTTATTATTCTCTTCGAATGTTTCTTTTTCTTTTTTTCTGCTGATGTACCTGTCTTCTTTTTGGCGCAAGGCTAGTATACAAAACTAGCTTTATCGCAAATCACTTTCTCGTTTATCATTCCTCAACATTACTTAAAACACGTGGCCTTTGTTTTCTTAATGTAACCATTTGTTTACATCATAGATTGTTTTGATTATCTCTTTCAAATTTATAGTAGCCAGATCAGTCACACGTGGGCCTTTATCATGCTTCTTGATTTATTTGTTTTTACCTGTGAGGTGATAATTTCCTCTTTTCTTCCTCATCTTGAGTGTTGCACTATACTGTTACAGTTAACTTGACTGTGAACACAGATTATTACACGGTCACTACTTTACAAAAGAACACTGCCAAAGACGTTCATAAGATAACATTAGGTGATGCTTGTACGAGTTTTGTAGAGAGAGTGAAAGAGCCTGGGATGTTGGGGGAGGTGGGGATGGGGTTGGTATTAAGATCAAGTGAACAATCTGTTGGATGTGGGCGAGTTCTGCGCGAGTCCCATGCCAAGCGCTTCCTAGTTTAGTTAGTATTTTTTCGCAAATAAAGAGAATACGGATAAAAAGAAATTGCCCAGAGACCTGTACAATGCTCATATACACAATTGAAATTTTTATGCTTGCATTCAGAGTTACTTGTAAACCAAGATTATTATTATTATTATTATTATTATTATTATTATTATTATTATTATTATTATTATTATTATTATTATTATTATTATTTGTTAATCATAGTGTAAAGACACTGGTAGCTCGTACGGTGAGGTTCCAAGTTAAATCCAGTTTCCTTAGGAATCCATCACTTTCTCACAATATGTGCATTTTCGGTTTGAGGATACTGTAGTGTTGCATAAATCGCAATTAAACAAATTCATAATTTCACCGCTGAGTTACAATCTCTCTTCTATTCCCTCATTGGTGTTTGACAGTAGAATGTTCGTTTTACCCAGGACCCACTCTATGTGAGTCTTGCTTAAAACGAACCGCTATTTTCACCATGAGTTAATTTTGTCAATTCCACGTTTTTAGTAGATTCTGGTATTCAAAGTAAGTTTATAATAACATGTTATTTTATTCTTAGTGTAATTTGTCTCAATTTGTGTTGAAATATGTGAAAAGTAACAAAATTATACAGCGTGCATCCGAAAACAAGCTCCTGTCCTTGACTTCGGCGGGTGTTGTTATTAAATTTAGATTTACCATCACGATACTTTATAATGTATCTATTTATTTAAGATTAATTATTGACAAAACCTATATCTAAGGGAGAAATGTAGATTAGTAAATAAGTTTTGATGCACATTACTTGGTAATCATTCGAAAACAATGATGGTATTCGGACAAAAATACTTCCGACCAATCAGCTATTAGAAAATTTTCCGAGCTAAAAGGGCACCCCCCTGCGAGGCGGTGCAAATATGCCTCGATAAAAAAATTGACTATAGGTGTTCATTGTATGACTTAATTTCTAAAAGCATTAATTATAATGTCACTATTTAGACAAAGAACCAAAAAACGCTATCCGGAACTGTCGCTTGAAATCCCTTTCATAATCAATTCATATTTCAATCCACTTCAATCTGCATTTACCAAAGAGCCACTGTGAGGACGCAACCTAACAGTAATGATGCTACGTCTGCTCTTGCTCACATAATGCTCTTATATGAGATTTTAAATTTTTATTTTATACAAAAGTATGATTGACAATAGGGAACTTTATCGTTTTAATACAGAATGACTGAATATAAATATAGGAAGATGGAATAATTGATTTCAAGATATCGCTATATTTTTATCAGTATTTTGTGCATCAACTGATTTGAACTTTGGGAAGCTAGAAAGGTGGATTTGATATAGAATGTAAAGGAATCTTTATACATTGTAGATTACAAATCTCTCTCTCTCTCTCTCTCTCTCTCTCTCTCTCTCTCTCTCTCTCTCTCTCTCTCTCACCACAGGCTAAACTTTTTTCCAACTGCTATTATTTGATAGGTTATCTCCTTTTGTTTCCCTCTCCTAAACGACTTTTTATGAGGTATCACAAACCACTTCAATCTTTGAACGGTTCTGAGCACCACTCATGTCCCTCAGGAAAGGCAAAACTTCCATAATGTATTTAGCAGTTTTCTTGATGTATTTCCTATCATGGTTACATTGGCAGTATTTGTTAATTTTGCATAGTAATTTTCAAAAATACTCAGTAGATAAAGTTTTGAATATCCAGAATATGAAGATCTATTTTATATATTGAACCGTCTGTTTAGTATTACTTTGGACTCACCTACAAGGCTATATATATGTATGACGTTTATCTGAATATTTGTATTGCCATGCATATGTATGTTTACTTATTCTGCACTTTTATAATATGTCTGGGTATATTGTATTATTGTTTTGCCATCAGTGTCCAACGATCACTATGCTCTCATGGCCAGAACACTTTTTGTGGTTACCAGTTTATTTGCATAAGTCTGATAGTCCTTACTCAGCATATCTGGCTATGATTCCCATGTTTAATTTGCCTTATAAATATCCTTTATGTCTCTCAATGTCTCCAACATACTTTTTAATTGTTGTAACAGGTCTCTATAACTTTGTGTCTGTATGCAATTCTGTCTTGCTATAAATATGGCATTAGCTGTATTTGTACATCAACTCATTCTTCACTGACACCGAGAAAAAATGAGGAATTGGTTTGAAATCGAAAATGGACATGCGGAATTACAAATAGCTTCAAACTACAAAACCTTCATCATTAAAAAGGAAACATAAAATCATTGCAGGAAATTTTAAGATAGTCAAATCTATGAAGGGAAATAAAAAGATTCCCAATTTCAAAAGCACACAGCCACCTTATAATGAGATATCCCTCATTTACCAATTACCGATATTCTAGAAAATAAAAATACGATTAATTGATTGATTGATTATCAGTTTTCTGGCATCCCGACATATATGGTCATTGACGCCGATGTTATTTGTTATAAATAAAGAAATAATTAAATAAGTGGTAGATCAGCTTAAAACAGTAAACTCAAGAACATCCTTACAATAGTTAATCAGTTTTCAAAAGACCTGCTTCTGGAATAAATTTAAAAATACCAGTAGTATAGTACGACACATCATATCCGAGAATATTGACAAGGATGAACCTGCCATCCTCACCTCGAGCCTCAAACAGATGTCTATTCTTTCGGTACTATAAGTGGGCCATTCGATCAACAAATGTCTCACTCTCAAGGGTACCAAACAGTCGTCGCAATATGGTTGGTGTTGGCCAATTAGCAGAAACCTGTGTGTCAACTGAGTGTGACCAATGCGGAGACGACAAAGAGACCTCTCCTACTTTCGGGGCATCATGTTATACCTCAAAGGAGATATGACATTTGTTATTTCTCTGAATTTATTGCCATCAAGACTATCCTAGTGCTGTTGCCAATTATTATAAAGCAATTTCTTGATGGTAGGTAGAAAATCATTACAGGGAATGGAATACCGTCTTGGTAGCAGCCCGGATGCGGCATTCTTTGCCAGTAAATCTGCCTTCTCATTCCCAAACACACCTACGTGTGCAGGAACCGAACAAAATCGAAACGAATTGATCCCGACAGGTTGAGGTTTAACGATGTAGATCGAAGAAAAGAATAACAATATCTTTTTCCTTTTCAAATCGAACGATAAATGTTCCCAGACAAATCTCTAGGGGATATTCGAGGAACATTACACTTTACACTTTTCAACTTCCATTTTCTCAATTTCTTTAGAACTCTGAGCAGGTGTTCGATAATCGCTGTCAAGCCAGAGTGATTGCTTTTACAATCACTCGGTCACTACGAAAGTTACTGGAATGCGGGTGAGATCTTGGGGCGCGAGAATGAAGACGGCAAGGGGGATTACAATGGCTGTGAAAGTTGACGATTTTGAGAAAGCATATCGAGTTTTTTTTTTTTTTTTTTTTTTTTTTTTTTTTTTTTTTTTTTTTTTTTTTTTTTTTCTTAGGATTTTGTTGTAATGTTAACTGTCCGTGTCCAGGTATATTCCATCTATCTCCTTAGCGGTTCTCGAAATTCTGGGGTTTGATTGGGTTTCTCTCTGGCGTAGAAACCCTTTTTAGCAGGCCATGGAAGGAAAATATGTCCTCTAGCTTTGACCAATCATTCATAAGGTTGTAAAGCGCTTATTGCAAGCTCGATAAAGTATACTATTCCTCAGGCACCTGTGAGATTGACACTACCCTCATATCATCATAAAATGGAAATATGAATGAGATCTACTTATAAACGGATGCTTTCCCTGACATCAAAAATTATTTTCAATAAACGGAGAAAGATGAAAAACAAAGTAAACAGGAAGAAAGGGCGAGTAAAGGAAGACGTGTCTAAGGAAGAAGGATGATTAATCTTGTTATCTATGAATACAATAGGATTGCGTGAATTTAAAACTGGGATATCTTATATAGAGTTAAAAGAGACACATATCTTGTTTCAGAGGACATAAACAAATGGAGAGAGCTTTCTTATTGATAGAAATTTCGTAGGTAACTTAGAAGATTTTTGTAGTATTACTGATGAAATTGTATTAATAATTATCAAAATAAATAGGATGAATAAACTAATGATTATTCAGGCGTATTCGCCAACAAAATCTCATACAGATGATGAAATAAAACCTTTTTTTTAATAAAGATTTGGATGAATCTATGAAAAAAGAAAAGCAGAGAATCAGCAGTTCGTTAACATATATATATATATATATATATATATATATATATATATATATATATATATATATATATATATATATATATATATATATATATATATATATATATATATATATATATATATATATATATATATATATATATATATATATATGTATACATATAATACATAATTAGGAATTGAAAGCAGTGCAACTGCAGTGTCTACAATTATTATGCTTAAGAAAGGTTGGCATTAAGCCAAAAGAACTTCAAAAACTCAGATGTTATCTAAATGACGTTTGTATATGAGTGTGTAAAATACCCAGTTGCCTATGACTTTCTGGTTTTCAAATTAAACAAAAAAGGGAAGAAGGATTCATTTGCAACTTGATAATGTACTTTATATACACTGGATGGGGAGAAATACTCAACCAGAATTGGTGGCAGAAGGATGAGCTCATTTTTCCCTTATGAGAATATGGCGAGATAAGGTAAATATGAAACTGAATATCCTACTACCACGTATCGAGTGTCAACTACTGAGGTACACGTGAATAGAATATCATGCCGTTTCACGCTGGGCAATGGTCATTACAGTTTATTTGCTGGTGGTATCAGTGAAGCAAAGTCTCCTTTTCAGCATTTAATACACAAAGATCCCTAGTAGTATCATGGATATTCATAGCTATCTGTATTAAGGTGGTTTTCTCATAATGTTTAGATCATTGAGGTAACGAATATTCTTGTCGGTAGTAAAGATAGGTATGATTCATTCCAAACATTTTTATCAAATAATAGGAACGTACTAAAATATCAAAACAATATGTTGTTAGGTAGCAGTAAATTTTATAATGATTGAATAATTTTATTTATTGTTGTTGTATTATTTTATTTATGCAAACGCTTTTTAAGAAAGGTTTAGTTGGTTTGATTACTATAGAATTAATATTACAAAATGATTTAAAATGGAAAAAAAATCGTCTCTCCCTCTATCCTCAGGATTATGGAGTGAAATTAATTTTTTATCATTGCATATTTATTTTTCTATTATGGTTTAGTTTTTTTATCAGTAGTGCAAATTCATAATTTGAAATATTTGCCTATGAACTTTTCATAAACTAATCAAATGCAAAAATATATTTTCATCCTCGATTAGGTTCAAAAGACGAGAGAAAGGCATCAGGAGTTGGAAATATAAGATAGAGTAGCTTCCTTTAAAATTGTCATGATTTTTTTTTCAGGTCTATAAATATAAAAGCAATTATTGTGATAATCTGTTCTCTTTGATTCCCACATTGTGAATGTTGTGGGAAAATATTAACCAATATCGAATTACGAATTGAATTATGGTATTAATTCAAAGTATTAAAGAATATATGAACATGAAAAAGGATTTGCTATAAATGGGATATGGGTTTTTGCTCTCCATATACGCGACGTACTTGTAGGAAAGGATTAATCTATTTCGTTACTGCAAGATACATAAACATTCTTATTACTTATTTAGTGGTTAAAACTGGTTACCAAATCCTTTGCATAATACATCATATCTTGATTAACTACTGTAGTATTCGAACACCTAAATGAAGTAATCGACAAATTTTTATTAATGATTTAATATCTAAACTTATGTAATCTTGAGTGTTGATGAACTTCATTTTACTAACAGGTAAAACGGAAACAGTTGAAAAAATAAAAGATTATCAAGAAATTACTTTTGAGCAAATTTCGAATATGGCTGCATCAGTCAGCCTTCATAATTAGAGTGATATCAGTCTACTTCCCTTTCCAGGCCAGTGCTTAATCTGAATAATTCTATGGTTGTCAGTCTAGTACTGAAGCTGAATAGTTTGGTTTTATGCCCTTTACAGTTTGAATGTATTTGTTTTAGTTTGTAATAGACTAGACTTTTTTTGAAATATCAATATCCAAGAAAAACTTTACTAATATTTCCTATGTTAATATCTTTACTCTTATTGGAGAATTGGCAATCTTATTCCATTAGGTAAAGCAGTTGTTTATGGTAGTTCCTGCTCACGTATATACCATCATATAGACATAACTCCCATATCATGTAATATTTTGAACGTCTTTTGGCAAAACGCCTAAGTAGGTATTCTGAAGGTAATCATCTGTTCCAAAGTTTACAGTTTGGCTTTCGCAAGGGCCTTGAAGAATGTTACGCCGTCTTAAAATTTCTACAGCGGTACAGATATCACTTGATTTTTGTCAGTATGTTCATAGATGTTGCCTTGATTTTAGTATTGCCATTGACTACGTAATTGCAAAAGCTTTTGTTTTCACACTTGAACAAATGGGAATAGGGGAGTCTTCTTCTGGCATAATTATTGATTTTTTTAAGTTATAGATTGCATATAGAAGATCTTGGTGGGCACCTTAGGGACTGGGGGGATGTAAAGGTAGTTGGTATTGGCCCATTACATTTCATACTATATATATATATATATATATATATATATATATATATATATATATATATATATATATATATATATATATATATATATATATATATATATATATATATATATATATATATATATATATATATATATATATATATATATATATATATATATATATATATATATATATATATATATACACTGGTCTAGTGTAGAGTAAATACAGTAGTTTATTCTTGATTTTATTTATTTTCATATGTGAATTGAAGAGAGGTTAGCCAGCTATTAAAAAGAGTTCCTCTCTTGAAGATTTAAGTCTATTATGTGAATTACGGAAGACTTTCATCATTGATTTCATTGTGTTCTTTATTCAAGTCAGTATATGTAAATTTACATTATTCTTAAAGAATTAACTTTTTATTTCACGTATTTTTGTTACAAAGTCTTAAGTAACCTGTTTGAGAGTGTTACGTGACCATACAAGTTATGAATAAGGGCTTATGTAACTTTCATTTATATTTTTATGAGATATTGCATCATGTTTGATAGAAAATATGCAGCTCTGACATTGTGCCATGTGCTTTGGAATTTTCCCCAAAAAACCTAGTGATGGATCTCATCTGTTTTTTATTTCGGGGACATGGGGTGGGCAGAGCTAGCTGACTGAGAGAGTTCATTTCGTGTTGCGTGGATACATGTTCAAAAGAGCAATACTTGGCAACTCTGATGCCCGCAGGTTAACTCCCCACGCTTCCAAAACTATTTGGAATCTTCTGGAAGTAGCTAAGTTTCTTATATAAAGGCATGCCCAGGGTTGCATAGAGAGATAGAGAATCCCAGCTTCAAGTCATAGTCATCTCCCCACCTCTCTCATGCGCAGCTCAGAGTAATGTATTAAAAGTGTTCAGTGAAATATAAAGGTTTTGGTGTGACAGGTTTTGGTAAACATAATGAGTACTTATAAAAATTCTTTTTGAGATTTTGTAAAAGGTGCTATAGGAAGGTGCTAGGTACTTGTATTGTGATCTGGTTATCTATTTTCCTTGTGGCAAACTTAGATATTATATTCAGATTTAATTTGAAGTGAAGCAAGTGATTGTATAATCTTCATAAGTGTTATTTCTTTTTTATTAGCCTAAGGTTTATTCAGATATAATATTCCAGGTCAAATTATTATATAATTTTCAGATTGTAACATTTTTGTCTTAATCTAAGTTTTGTTCAGACTTAATATTTCAAGTGATTTATTTGTTTTATTTAAATTCTTTTCAAAGTGTTGTAATTTATATAGAATGTATTTATTTTTGAAGAGTTTATTATTTCAATCATCAGTGTTAATTATAACCTCGCTCGTATCCTATAAACAATCGTAGTAAGTAATGGTTTGGAATAAGACTTAAGAATAATTACTCACGTTAGTTTTGAGAGTACTTAAGAGACCTTTGGATATTACGTGTTCTACAGTATATACTGCTGTCTGGGAATTATATAACTGTCTCAAAATTAGGGTATTAACATTTCCAAGTGTAACAGATTTTATGTAAAAGCAAACAGATGAGTTTGGAATTTGAGAGGTTGTTTAGCTTGCCAGCTGTAATATATATCATATTATATGCTTGGTTCCCAGACACGGGACCATTGTATGATATATTTTTTGTGCCCAGACCCAGGAGCCATCATCATATAATATGTTTTTGGTGCCCAGACCCGGGATCAAGCGAGTCTGTTTTAAATATAGGTGATAACAGGGCCGTGTTTTGATTAAAGGTTTTGAACAAATTCAGTGTGAATAGGATTTTGTATATTGTTGGGATATAATTTTTTGGAGAAGTATAAAATTATCTGTTAAAGAACAAAATGGCACAGCTTAATATCAAAGAGTTTTTGAATAACCCAAATGTTCAGGAATTGTCAGAAGCTAATGTAACTAAAGGTTAGTGGCTCTCTATCTTAATGGCATGTGGTGATCATAAAACGAGTGGGATGATTAAAGCTCAAATCAAGTGTCTAGCCTTGGAAGCGTTGATAAATTCGGAAAAATTGTCGGAAGAAAATATAGTAGCACCTCATGAACTGTTGGAAGAAGATGAGGAAGATTTTTTAGCGAAGCAAGGACCAGTTAACCGACAAACTGAAGGCATGAAAGCAGATAGGGATGTTTAGGCTGAGATGCGACGAATTGCAGTGGAGGAGAATTGGCTTAAGTTGAGGATGATGGCAGAACGAGAAGAGAGAGAAAATGGGAATAAATGGAAGGAAGACAAGAAGAAAGACAGGCAGAAGAAGCAAGACATGCGAGGAAGATGAAAGAAAAATAAAGAGAACGAGAAGAAAAAGAGAGAATGAGAAAAAAAAGAGAAGGAAGAGTCAAGTGAGATAGTGCGACTTGCGAGGGAGTTGGAGCTGTTGAACGTCCATGCACAGTCAGCATCGTAGACAGAGGCGACCCCTGCTAGGCGCGAACCCGATTTTAATGTGTCAGATCCCCAGAGGTTAATTCCAAGGTTCACAGAAGAAGCTCCAGATGAGTTCTTTGATCATTTTGAAACGGTCACATCGATGATGAAATGGCCAGAAGATAAATCGACTGTTATTGCAGAGTTTATTGATTGGGAAGGGGCCCCAGTGCATACCTTTCCTTATCTATGGACCAGAAGAAGGAGTATCAGGAAGTGCAGAGGAGCATGCTGCAAGTGTATCAGATGACACCTGAATATTATAATGAAAGACACCGAAGTTTGAGGAAGGACGAAAAAATAATTTTCCTTGATTACATTTATAAAGTATGACGATGTTTTAAGAGATGGACAGAGGCTGCTAACGTGAGGGAGATGGCTGATTTAGAAAAATTGAAAATACTAGAACAGTATCTACGAGGAATTCCTGAACATATTCAAACGTACTTGAGAGAGAGAAAGGTGAAGAAACTTGATAAAGCCGCTTTGGTGAGTGAAGATTATAATATCAACAGTTGTAAACCCTCCTCGGGCATGAAGTTTCAACCGTCGTTCCGATCAAGTGTCAAGTATTACCCGGACCATGGACACCAGTTCAATTATAACTACGTGAACAAGTTTAACACTTACAGCAGAATTAGCACGGGTAGTGTTTCATAATAGAATGCCATAGTACCACAGCAACAATCGTTGAATCGTCCTCCTTCAAGTATCATGAAAGACGTGCAGAAGGTTGATATTGTCTGTTTTAAGTGTGGTAAGTGAGGCCATATCAGTATGGAATGTTGGTCAAACCAACCAAATGCAGTCGCCCAATTGAGATACAATCAGGAAAGGTCGAAGAGGAAAATAAACCAGCCAACGTTTACACGACGAACAAGACAAACCCAAACAGAGTGGATACCTTTAAACCATATATTTATGAAGGTATGTTAGCAGCAATTGACGGAAGTGAGCGAACCAGGTCAGGATAGTGCGTGACACAGATTGTAACCATAGTGTGGTGGTACGAGGAGTACACCCGTCGGTGGAACAGTCAGTCGTAGGGAACTCAGTTATTTTGAAGGGAATAGGAGGTGAGGAGGTTACACTTATTTGCCGTTTGAAACTGCCATGCCAGTTGGTGACAGGTAATTTTGACTTTGCAGTAAAGGCTTCATTGCCTATCGAAGTAATAGACGTCCAGCTGGGTAATGAGGTTGGCGGAGCATCGTTTGTGCCTTGTCCCACTCTAATGAATAAAACGAGTGAAGTATAGTCCAAATAAAACGATTGAAGTATAGTACAACGACTGATTTAATGACTAAAAATATAAATTGAAATCCAAATACCAAATTGCTGATCAATTAAAAGTATAACAAAAAGATATCAGAATATATAAATATTTTTGTAAATAATAATAATAATAATAATAATAATAATAATAATAATAATAACAATAATTAAAAATTTTATTTAAAAAAAACACAAATACGAATGAGAAATTATCAGAAAAGTACATATCAAACATAATTATATATAGATATAAAGGAATAAACATTTATAAAATAAAAAGAAAAAGAATTACATGAACAAAAACGAAAATTAACATCTGTGTACTTACATCACTGCCTCATTTGGGAATGTACATTTTGAACGAATAGCAACACCTGAATGGTACCAACTGTTCGTCCACAGTAAGATGAGGCCTTTGCGACTAATTCCTTTGATAATCAGGTACCACATGGTCAAAGACTTTCAAAATTATAGCGAGACAGTCCTGTCTCACCCTCTCTGCACGGGTGGCCACATCCTCGAAGTGTAGAATTCTTACCAAAAGGGCAAGTGGACCTTCGCTCATTGTACACCTATACGAAGGATGGCCCTCAGAGCTGTCCAATATGTCACATGTTACCATATGGTTCTACCAGACTGCCTAAATGATTAGAATTCCAATAAAAGACTTGAGCTCCGTCAGGTTCAAGTCCCTAAAGGCAACATTTCTCTTGTGATGGCATCTGCCCCTCAAAAGATCAAGCAATCATTGCAATGCAGGACCATCTCTACCAGAATTCAATTATCCAGTTAGGAAATGTTTAACACTTTCTCGCTCCTAACGTGTCAGAAGTGGAACTACCAGGTTCAGTCCTTAGTGTAAACATGTTGGGGAGAGTAAGGTTTGCTTCCCTATGCTCGTGAGTACTGTCACTACCTAGAAGTAAATCTGCATCAATATGTAGAATCGGGGTCCCCTTGGCTGCATGGAGTTCACCCCTCTGCCCCTTGCTGCTTTTCTCCCATCACGTGAGTTTGAGCCTTGGGGACACATTGTTATTTTCCTGGTACATGTGGTCACAACAAGCAAAGGTCCTCTAATATCCTACTCATCACCCTCGTAATCTTCAACTCCTATGGAGACAATTTCAGAATCATCTGAATCTTCAACATCTCTCCAACTGAGCTAAGCAAAGATCCTCCTCTTTGCCGTTCTCAGAGTTGTCGGTAATTTCCAAACTGTCATCAACAACACTTTCTATCTCCATTCAGAAACTTGCCTAATGGCCACTATTGAAGAGAACTGTAATGAAATAAAAACATGTAAAAAAATATAGTTCAAAGGCAAATAGAATAAATGGCAATACAGTATACAACATAGCCAAATCTACTAATATGTATGTGATAGGAAACCATCTAACCAGAATTTCCAAAAATAGAAAACTATACAAGTATCAACACTAATGCACAACTTATCATATAAAATCATCTTAAATCCTAATTCAAACATAAAAAACTCTCAAATTAAACAACTTTTACAAACATAAATACAAAAGTTAATCAATACAAAAAGTAGACCACAACTGGTGGCAGCGGAAATTAGGATGTTAGGGAAGCAAGACAGAATATGAAAATTAATTCAAATACGAGCCCACTTTACGCAAGTTAACGAATAAATAAAATTTACATCAAAACGACGGGTAGCAACAAAATGATCGCGGATAACAACGAAGTTCATCAAGATTGTTTTTTTTTTTTTTTTTTTTTTTTTTTGTCGAACACAACACATGAGTGGAACATTCCTGCATGAATAGACTAAACCGTTCATGGAAAAATATTTTTTTTATTCTTTTTATGATTGACTGCTGCTGTTAAGCACAAACACAAGAGTTGAAGGAAGAACAGAAATAATCATGTCTATACATCAATATTCACTTTATATGTTGCCCATATAATTTTTTGACACCCATATAATACTTGAACATAGAATTACATTGCAAGAAACTGTAATTCAAAAGGGAATTAATAAAAAAAATTTAAAAATACATTAATTCATTCAAATACCATAACTGTCTTGAAAAGCAGACGAAAACTTAAGAACCAATTTAGGAATATGTTCACTATAACGAACCTGAAACTACAATACAAAAATCTTTTGTTTCCTGTATCGTTTGGTTTGAAAATTGTTCTCTCTCCTCCAAAATGAATATAGAAGATGAATGCAAGCATTCAGCTTTTGCTAAATGCTTGGATTAATTATAACTTAAGAAATGCTGTTGGAAGACAACAACAAAGTCATTGTAACTGCTTAGAGACAATAGCCAACAGAAGTCAAACTTCATTCAGACGAACAAACAGTGCAAAGTTACACAATAACAGAAATTTGGTATTTCAATTCTTTTTCACGACTTACAGTCACTGCCATTATGACTGAAGCTATTATTTTAATATAAGGTACCATATTTTGTGGTAATATAGTAGTAGAAGGAAATCCTGACGACAAAAAAAAGAAAAAAAAAAAAAAAAAAAAAGGTCTTGAACCATATAATGTAGATAAGTGGAGTTCTGATGTAGAAGATAGGATTACCATTTCTCAGATAAAAAAGGAGAATATCAAAATAGAGAAAACCATATTATTGTTTGATGTAAAACATTCAGATGCCGGTGTTACGTTAAATAGCGAAAGTTTTTAGAGTATCATTAATTTGCAGAATTTTAATCAGGTTTTTTTTTTTTTTTTTTTTTTTTTTTCTAGAGAAAAATATGCGATTCAACCTCCAGGAGTTCTTGAATGCCAACCACGATGGACATTTCATGCTATCGTTATACGGCACTATGAGACCAGGTTAAATGGTTTATTCTAAGGATGCTTTTTTGTGAGGAAGTTAGCCAGTTACTAGATCTTAATACAATCCTTGCATGTGTGGCCTACGGGGTGATTTATAGCGTATTTTGAGAAAAGGAAAGGAACCCCATGAAAACAATTATTTTAGTACCATCTGAAAGAATAACAAGAACAGTACATAGACTGACGGAGGATATGCAAATAAAAAAAAATCAAAATAAAGGTTCAAGATAGTACATTTATACCATTTAGTCGTAGCAATGGTAATTTCAAGCATTTTAGGGAACGAAAAAAAGAAAAGGTTGCAACGATAATAAGATACACTTAAAACACAAATTGTACAAAAAAATAAGAGGTTTGTCTAAAAAATAACTTTCTTCAGAGGAATGAGTGTGCCATAAAGGGTAAATCTTATGGGATCTATTAGAAATAAAAGAAGCCATAATGGGTTTAAGTAAAACACAACAAACAGTCTTTAGGCACGAAAAGTAAATTTTCAGAATCCGGCGCGAGGCCTAATATAGAAAGCGTAAATTTTGGTTATAACAACCCCACCACGGCTGAGTGCCGTAGAAAGAAATTATAATATTTGAAATAATCTAGGACATTTAGTGGAACAACACTGAAATAATAATAATAATAATAATAATAATAATAATAATAATAATAATAATAATAATAATAATAATAGTAATAATAATAATAATAATAATAATAAATTAGGCAGTTTTCTGCAAAGTAGTTATGCTAACTGTATCCCATGAAATAATGCATATTAAATACCACAAACTGGAGAGAACAGAGCACCCAAGGCAAAATAATTTACGGGGATTGGAGCTCCAAATACCAAAAATTCAAAGGAACACTGTATCTCAGAACGAACAAGGAATAGAACATAGAACCTCACATTGACAATCATACACTAGTCTTAATCATGTCGTGAAAGACCACATAAGCCTTGATAATAGAGGTTCGTTTGCATTACTAATGAAAAAATATGATTTCTTCATATGATGAGTGTAGATCAAATTTAACCATAGGCAGAATTACAGATAGAAAGGAAGAGTTATTTAGTGTTATTTGATTCGGAAAGCTCTGTAAATATTATAGAAATTAGAACAATGACGAAATAATTTTATCCTACCCACATACGATATTAAATGCGAAAGTAAAATACTACAGGATATAACATGGGATAAAGTAAAGAAAAAAAATGGGAATGATTAGATTAAAAATAAAAGTTTTGTCTCTTAAATGCAAAAAGACCTTAGGTGTTCTCCAATATACATCATCACCAGCAAAGCTTTAATGTCTTTCCAGACTATGCAATGTTGTGAAATTCTAATGGATTGACAAAACAGAGGGTTGACATTATTAAATAAGCATAAAAATGTATGTTTTCAACTTAACAAATACAAATCCTGTTTAACATATGGCCAGCTTCAATGGACAGCTTTGGCAGGTAAAGTAACCAGCTTCAATGGAAAGCTTGGGCAGGTAAAGTAACCAGCTTCAATGGACAGCTTTGGCAGGTAAAGTAATCATAACATAAACTAAGAGAAAGGAGGAGTTTGTACCACATATATTTCATACACAATCGTAAATTACCATTATCGCTTGTCTGCAACCTGTCGCAAAAAGATCTCCTGAACAGGTAAATGTTCTTCATGCTCTTTGGTTATGACGCCTACTCGAACCTGTGCAAGCTGTCATCCCTGATGACGATACCTTGCATTTGAAGGATCTGATAACCAAAATCAGCGCCCATACACACAGCCACTTCACCACCTTCAAGACCTTCAATGCTTCCCCTTATGACAAAAAGAACTATTCAACATTCACGGAATCTGACGTGAAATATGGTAGGACACAGACACACCACCCATAGCGTGCCACTGTGGCAACAAAGGGCGTGACTCAGTCGGGCACCAAAGCAGAATACATTCTCGCGGCCATCCCCGAGGACACTTTCTGGAAATATCCAATTGGCTATGCAAGCAAGGAGACACTCCAATAACGTACGTCATCCCCAAATCAAACCTCCTGACACAGTACTCGTCATTACCAGCCGCCGTAAAGCCAAACTTTTTCAGCTCTCTCAACAACCATTGGGGGATCATGATGCTTCGCTTGCCCTTTGGTAAATGACTGGTATCGCTTACCAGCAACCGGCTGCAGACGGCTCTCCTCGTGAAGTGAATCTAATTCGGGCCTTTGGGTACGATGCTTACCCAAACCTGTACATGCTGCTAACCCTGATGTCAATATTTCAATATGAAGGACCTGATCACCAAAGTCGACGCTCTTATAGACAGCCACTTCATTACCTTCCAGACCTCTTTCAATGCCTCCACTCCTGACGAAGTGAACAACTATTCAACATCTACCGAAGCTGACGTGAATGTGGTAGGACATAGACGCACACCCAGTGGCATGCCGGAGCAGCGACTCCAACGACCTCTTCAGCCACTTTCTGACACCAATCGGCCAAAATTATGGTACTACCACTCCAAATTTGGGGCTGCTGCAAAAAAAATGTGTAAAGGGTGTCAGTAGCCAAAAAACGTGTAAGTAGGCCATCGCTTGTGGCAGTGGTCTCCCCCTGTTACTAATCTTTTCCTTTTACATAAAGCAGGTACAGGCGTGCAATCTTTGGTAGACACAGGTGCTTCCCTGTTCTCTTCTCCCAAGGCCCCTCTCCAGGACACGACATAGCCTGTCTAAGTCAGCCGACATCCACCTGGTAGCTGCCAACACATCTGTGATACCCACCCACGATTATGAAACCCTCTCATTATCGTTTGGAAGCACCAAGTATATTTGGAAGTTTCTCCTTGCTGGCGTCATAGTGCCAATCTTCGGTACAGATTTCCTCTACATCTCCCTCAAGGGCAATCCAAAAGACATGAAACGGTGTCTCCTTCAAGAAGCGGCCTTCTGCAAAGCAAAGACTGCCCTGTCAACAGCTGATACTCTCACTTTTCCTGTGCCACATGCACCTCTCCTTCTCTGCACCGATGCCAGCGACGTTGCTATTGGGACAGTTCTCAAGCAGGTGGTCAATGGCTCACTCGCCCATTGTCCTTCTTCAGTAGAAAACTGTCCAAGCCAGAATCCAGCAACTCTACCTTCAACCGCAAATTGCTGGCGGTGCATTTGGCTATCCGTCACTTTTGCCATTTCTTGGAAGGTGCACCCTTCGTAACTCACACGGACCACAGGACTATGGTACACACCTTCACTCGTCAATCTGACGTCTGGTCCGACCATCAATGCCGACATCTCTACGCCAAGGCTGATTACAATTGCACCCTTCAGCACGTCCCTGGAAAAAAAGAATCCCGTTGCCGACTCCCTGTCAAGAAACACATTGGCCGCCATTCACTTGGGAATGGATTATAACACCTTGGCAGAAGCCCAAAGAAAAGATCCTGAGTACCAGGAATGTAGGACATCCTGCACATCCCTCCGTTGGGAAGATGTCCCTCTTGACAACTCCAACCCCATCTCCTCTGTGACGTCAGTACTGGTACACCTCGACCGTACGTACCTTTTCCGTGCACTGACAGTTGTTCGATTTCATCTATGGCCTTTCACATCCCTCGCATTGTTCTACTGCACAGCTATCAAAGACAAAGTTCATTTGGCATGACATTAATAATGATGCTAAAGATTGAGTCTGTGCTTGTACTTCACGCCAAAACTCATTTCAAATTAGAGAGTATAATGGTGAAATATATGTTCTTAGTTATTATGTAAAGAGACTTCACATTACTGACACTAATTACTAAAATTAATTCCGAAGGACGAGAATGCACTTCTCTCAACAGACAGCCCAGAAAATTGTGCAAATTAGGAAATGCAAAGAACTAATTTTTCAGAACATAGAGATAAATTAATAGTAGTTTTTAATATGTATAGGCAGGGAATTTGCTTTTTAGTAGATAAACTAGGCCAGACAGATTACTGCAACACAGAACAGTATTAGAAGGAGCAAGAGCTCACTATATTCTATATTATAGTTGACAATTAGTCAACGCCTAGTATTAGATATTGTGATAGAATGAATTAAAAAAAAAAGATGAAGTGCTTTTACTGTACATTCCAAGTCTCATTTCAATTTTCCATTACTGTTAATTCCCAAAAAGATGGAACTTACATTATGATAATTGATAACAGGAAATTTAACTAGGTCTCAATTCCAAATAGAATGCCTTTGGCTTCAATCTATAATGTTCTAGCTCTTTTAGCAGGGGGAAAGATATCTTCATCCTTTGATTAACTCAGTTGATCATGACAGGTGCTCTTAGATGAGTAGTATAAACCTCTAACAGCTTTTAGTACAGAAAAAGAGCATTAGGAGTTCAGGGTAATGCGTATTGTTATTACTTCTCCTCTACCGGTATTTCTCAAATAAATGCTACAGAGTTTGAGAGATAGAAAATGTTCCAGTGTATGTAGACGATGTCATTATATTCCTTATATATATATACATATATATATAATATATATATATATAGATATATATATATATATATATATCTATATATATATATATATATATGTATGTATATATATATATATATATATACACACACACATATATATATATATATATATATGTATGTATATATATATATATATATATATAAAGAAAGTCACTTGAAAACGTTAGAAATTGCAATGGAAAGATTAACAATTACAAAATTAAAAACAAAGGTAAATAACTACCAGTTTTTAAGGTCATTCGAACACATAAGGGCTTGTGATTAGTGAAAAATACAGCAAATGCAAATATCCTACTTCAAACATTTTAAAGCAATCAAGATGCATAGGAATAGCAGCTACTAAAAGCATTTCATTCATGGATTTGTGAAAATAGCCAAGCCCCTAATTGAATTGATGAAATAGGAAAAAAAATTATTAATTGAACGATGAAAATGAGAAAGTTTTTCAAACATTGAAAGGTAAGTTAAAGAAAGATCCTATTTTAGTGCATCCAAACTTTAAAAAAAAAAAAAAAAAAAAAAAAAAAATTATCTAGCATGTTATGTTAGTCTTCAAGTGCAGGAGTGAATGCGAGTTGTTCTTTTACACAACGAAGACAAGAATGAGGGCCATCTATAATACCAGTAGGGTGCTAAAGGAAGGAAAAAGAAAGTAATATCACTACTGAAAGAGAATGCTGGGACATATATTAACCGACCATAAACCAATCTATGACCTTTTCAAAAAGAAGGCATTCACAAATAGCTTGAAATTTAACAAATGGATTATTAGGGAAATTGAAATTTCCCAAAGAGTTTAGGTATATCCAAGGAGGTTTTGATACAATTGTAGATTATCATAAATAATACCTTTGGTTTTAGCTGTCAAATGGTGGAGTTACATTTATAAATGGTAAATGTAGAACAACAAAGGGATGAAGTTACTAGAAAAATAGTAGGAGAATTGTAGGAGGATCTAAACTCCAGGTCAGTTTTTGAGTTAATCAATGGCATCTAATATGAAATGTCAAAGGAGAAAAAATGAGCTTTCACAACTGTATATTCCCATCAAACTATCAAAGGAGTTACTACATATCACGCCTTCGCACATATTGGGGATCACCCGGTAATTAAAAAGACCACCCGAATCATTATTCTGAACTAATTCTTTCCTCGTTGTTCAGAAGATGCAAGTAAATTTGTTCAAGAAAGTAATAAATATAATCAACATACAGGTAACGTAAATGATAACGCTTAACTAGAAAATCACTCAAATATAATTGGATCCATTAAGAGCAGTGATAATAGATACAATATTACCCTCTCATAAAACAATGAATTATGATAATTATCATATTGTTTTTCGATAATTCAAATTGGAATATATATATATATATATATATATATGTATATATATATATACACACACACCACACACACATATATATATATATATATATATATGATAAACAGTTTTCACAAGACTTTTGGTAAAACTTGCACATTTACTATTAATAAACCCAATTTAAAGGATTACAGAAGATTACATTGTATACTATCCACCCTTTTCCATTAATAGTAAATGACACACATTTGACAAGAAAGGAGAACTACTTTCGCCTATGTGAAAAGAAATTATTGATTATCTTCTTAGAAAAAGAGGAAAATATACCTATAAATTTGTATTACTACAACAACCCATAAATAATTATTGTTATTTACAAGGAATAGTGTTTGGAATACCGAAACTATCAAAATTTTGTAAATTTCATCATTTTTATATTAATTTAAGGTTATGTATAATACGAATGAAATTTTCATATATGGCAATAAATCCCTAAATGTGATGGTATTTCAAGATTAATTAAGTTAGAAAATATTAAAGCCTTATGAAGTCACTATAAAACTATCATTCCCCAAAAATTTGATCATGTGCACAATATTTTTATTCCTTATAACTTGAATGATACAAGAGTGGGAAAGATTTTTTCAAACAAACAAATGCATTTTAAATTCGAGAACTTGAATATTATTTCTCGTCAAAGGATTCAACCTGTTAAAGATTACATTGTAGTTTAAAGAAAAAGGGAAACTTAATCCTATTTGGTTGAATATTCTTATTATTTTGCCACAATTGTTGTAGGCGTGAGGGTAATGGGGAACTTGGTATTAAAAATGATAAAATCGAAGAGTTGATGACGGATATGATTGTTGTTTGTATAATTATTGCCATGATGATTCATGATTCCATAAATCATTGTATGTTTATAATGTTCATTTTTTCACAGAAAAAGATCTAGGTAGGTGAGTTGAGTAAGGCTAATAGAGAAAGAGAGGTAAATTTTAAGGCTAAAGAGAGAGAGAGAGAAATTAATAACGGAATGTGACTGAGAGTAAAGGAAGATACGTAGGGGTTAAATGGATGCTAATGATATATATATATATATATATATATATATTTCTATATACATATATATATATATATATATATATATGTGTGTGTGTGTGTGTGTATGTATATGTATGTATATATATTGTTTATAAAAACAATAGCCAACAAGATATGAATCATTCGCTTAGGATGCAGAGGATTAGCGGAAGTTAATCTTATAAACAATCACCTAATCGATTAGTGACGGCACCTTTAGAAGTCCACGTGAACATTGAAAGGATTTTAGCCTGTGGCTTGAAACAGTCCGTTAGGATCCAAACTTTCACCTGTCAGAAGAAGTGAAACAGCGACCTCGGGAACTCGTGAAACTTTCATATTTACTCGTCAGAGGCTTTTGTCTAAATTAAACATATGAATAAATGCCTTACCCTACCGTCTATGTTTAACTCATCTCCCAAAAGACTGAATTAACAAGTTTCCAGTAATGAATAATAAAAACTATTTCATCAACAACGACAGCAACAAAAATCAAGCAAATAGTAGACTAAAGAAGTGCTAGAACATATTTAAGAGGATCAGTAAAAAAAACTAATTCCACGGTGCTCAACCATCAATCATAGTAAATCCCATCTCAAAGAAGAAATAATGTGCAAAGTAAAATATTACAAAAGGGTGCATCATATGATATGTATATATATATATATATATATATGTGTGTGCGTGTGTGTGTGTGTATGTGCAAGTATATATATATATATATATATATATATTATATAAATCTATATATATGTATATTCTTACGAAGCTAGTCTAGTATAGAGTAAATAATTAATACATTTATTTTATTTGTGTATTTAAGAAGTATATAGCCAGCTCGTAAGATGAGTTCCCCTCATGTAGGTTTAAGTAAAAGTATGTAAATTATATAAGACTTTCTTCATTCATTTAATTTTATTTTTCAATCAAGTCAGTATATGTAAATTTACGTTATTTTTAAGAATTATTTTTTTATTTCAAGTATTTTGTTAAAAACTTTTATGTAATTTCGTTTAGATATGATATACGACACATACGAGGTATAAACACGAGGTTTTACATCATATTTATGTTTTCACGTGGTTAGAATGTGCATGAAATTTCTCGAAATGGATTTACTCTTTTTCTTTATGTTTCGAGGAGTAGGTGGGCGGAGATAGTTGAGAGAGCGTTGCTTTGCTTGTGCGTTGGAACTAATCTGCTCCTTGACTAGTTGGCATCTTTGGCGTTGTAAGGCCTGCTCCTCATGCTTCCAGTAGGCCCGACTAGAATATTTTAGAATTAATCTAAGTCCATATATAAGCCCAAGGGATGCATAAGCAGCAGAAGAAACCCTGCCTATCTAATTGAAAAAGGAAAAAGTTCATCCACCCTCTCTCCTCTCAAGTGCATCGAACTTGATTAACGATTTCTATCCAACATATATCATGTGTATTGTGTTCCAACGTTGATGAATCCATTGAATGATATTTCAAGTGTGTTATGTTAATATAAGTACTAGTTTAACATAAATTTTTGTAACTGTCCCTCTGAGTTTAGGTTGAAAAATTGAAGTGTATTTATTTTGCTTCTCTGTTCGGAAACCTCGTGTGAGCCAGAAGACGTAATTGTATCAGTTACTTTATGTAAATTTCATTAAGGGTTTAATCATTAGAGTGTTCAAGTGTTAACTTTTTTCATTAATTATCAACATTGAATATTTTTATAAATTAATATCCATTGAAGCAAGTGATTGTATAATTTTTTTTTTCAAATAATCTTTCTTTTGTCAAAGTCTAAGGTTTGCTCAGATTTAATATTTCGAGTAATTTAATTTTGGTGTTTATTCATTTTGCATTATTGTTGTAACCTTTTGTAGAATACTTTTATTTTTGTAAAGAGTGTATTATTTTGATCACCAATATTTCATAATAGTGCTTGCTCCTAATCACTGACTAAGAATCAAAGTAAGACTTTGGTTTTTTAATAGTTCTTATAAAGTAATCACCCAGTTTTGTTTTGAGTATTAAGTAAGAGACCTTTGGATATTCAGTGTTCAATGTTTATATGTATTGATGTATTGCCGTCTGAGAGTTATGTAATTTTCTCAGAGCTCATATATCAATTTTCATGTAAAACAGATTTATATAAATATAAACAGGTGAATTTGGAGCTCAGGAGTTTAGGTAAATTTCCAGTCGTAATGAATATATATATATATATATATATATATATATATATAAAGGAGATCAAAAGAAGAGGAGAACTTTATTCGACAGGAATGTTTATGGAAGATCTGTAATCAACTTTTATCTCTCTTTGTGGTCTTGCTGTAAGTCCCAAGAACCTCATTACCTTTTATAGCGAGATCGAATCCACTGCCAACCAGAAGCTATTACCATAAAGTTACTTCCCCCTTTGGTCGCTGATCCCAAGGCAGTGAGAATTCGATATAAAGAATATTTGTGGCTTATATGAATGTTTGTATAAACACATTTAAATGTGCAAAATTATTACTAAACATAGCTAAGTATTGGAAAGTTACCAACAGGCTACAATGATGGAGGTGGGTTAATTCGAATCTAAAAACTTAACCTGAATTCGACAGGAATATGTAGGGCATATTTGTAATCAACTTTTATCTCTCTTTGTGGTCAGGTGGTGTTCCTGGAATTTCCTTTTCTTTGGACTGAGATTGAATCCACAACCAATCAGTAGCTATTATCATAGAGTAAATTCCCCCTTGGGTCTCTAATCCCGAGGAAGAAAGAATTCGATATTAAAGGTATTTGTGGCTTATATGAATATATGCATAAACAAGTTTAAATGTGCAAAATTATCATTAATCATAGCCAAGTACTGGAAACAGGTTACAATATTGGATATGAGTTGATTCTGATTCTAAGTATGAAACACCTGAATTCGACAGTAATATGTAGGGCAGATTTGTAATCAAGTTTTATCTCTCTTTGTGGCCAGGTGGTAAGTCCCTAGAACTTCAGTTTCCTTGGACCGAGATCGAATCCACAGTCAACCAAAACCTATTATCATCAAGTTAATTCCCCCTTGGGTCCCTGAGCCCAAGGTAGGGAGAATTAGTTATTAAGAGGTATTGGTGGCTTATATGTATGTGTATATATATATATATATATACATATAATTTTATAAGATGGATCCTGAGTCTGGGCACCAATAATATATTATACTATGGCTCGGTGTCTGGGAACCAAACATATAATATTATATATATTACAGCTGGCAAGCTAAACAACCTCTCTAGTTCCAAACTCACCTGTTTGCTTTTACAATAAATATGTTACACTTGGAAATATTAATACTCGAACTCTAAGACAGTTACATAACTCCCAGAGAGCAATATATAAACACTAAATATCCAAAGATCTCTTAAGTACACTCAAAACAACACTGGGTAATTATTCTGAAGAATAATTAAAAAAAAAAAAAACTTACTTCGATTCTTTAACAGGATATGGGCGAATAGTAATTTAAACAATGGTGATTAAAATAATACACTCTTTACAAAAATAAGTATATTCATATAAATTACAACAATTTGAAAGAATTTGAATATTACATGAATAAATAACTCGAAATATTAAGTCTGAACAAACTTGGATTAACACAAAAATGTTACAATCTGAAAATCATATAATCACATCACTTTGAATATTAAATCTAAATGAACCTCAGACTAAGACAAAAGAAATAATACTCATGAAAATTATACAATCACTTGTTTCACTTGAAATTAATTCTGAATACAATATCTAAGTTTTAATACTTAATGAAGATAGACAACCAGATCACGATACAATTACCTTTCACTTTATTATAGGGCCAGTTACAAAATCTTCAAGAGAATGTTTACAAAAACCCATCACACCAAAACTTCGATATTTCACTGAACACTTTACAATACACTGAGTTGCGTGTGAGAGTGAGAGAGAGAAAGGGGGAGATGACTATGACCTAAGGCTGTGATTCTCTATCTGATCTATGCAACCCTGGGGTCACCTTCATATGAAACCTAGCTATTTCCAGAAGCTTCCAAGAGATCTGGAAGTGTTTGGGATTGGCCTAAAAGTGACACCAGAGTTTCCAACAAGATAAAAATGTCAAGAGACGAATCCTGGGTTTCTGGGCAACTCTCATGCATACCAACACATGATGCGACAACTCTCTCTCAGCTAGCTCCGCCCATCCTTTTTCCTCGAAATAAAAAATACAGAGAATATCTATCACTAGGTTTTTTTGAAAAATTCCAAAGCACATGGCACAAAAATTGCATATTTTCTCTCAAACATGACGCAATACCTCATAAAAATATAAAAAATATTACATGACCCCTTTTTCCTATCTTGTATGGTCACATAATACTCTCAAACAGGTTATGTGAGACTTTGTAACAAAAATACGTAAAATGAGAAGTTAATTCTTAAAAATAATGTAAATTTATGTGTACTGACTTGAAATGAAAAATACAATGAAAGTAACGATGAAAGTTTTACATAATTTGCATAATAAACTTAAATCTACACGAGAGGAACTATTCTTATGGGCTGGCTATTCATCTCTTCAATGCACAAATAAAATATATTCAAAATCATTAATAAACTATTGTATTTACTCTACACTAGACCAGCTTCATAGGATAGCTCCCTCTAAAAAAGATTATTTATTCCGGGCCTGAATCCATCAATTCAGCCCGAGATAAATAATCTGCAACCACGTTATCTTTACCTGATATATGCTTTGCATTAATAAAATACAATTATAAACATAGTGACAACCTAGTTAGCCTTTGATTATTATTTTTCATCTTATTGACAAAAGTTAATGGATTATGATCCAAATACACTGTAATCTCTTCATTTTGTGGTTGATTCACATAGACCTCAAACTTGTTTATTGCTGTGACTAACGCTAGTAGTTCATTTTCAACTGTCGAGTAGGCTTGCTGATGTTTCTTTAGCTTTGATGACATGAAGCAAACAGGGTGAAAAATTCCTTCCTCGTCTTCTTGCAATAAGGCAGCTCCTATCCCATTATCCGACGCATGAACTTGGATAAGGAATTTCTTGTTAAAATCAGGGGCTCGCAGTATCCGTTTTGAAGTTAATATGGCCTTTATCCTGTCGAAGGATTCCTGGCACTCGCTGGTACACAAAACATTTCTTGGGGCCAGTCAAATCCGCCAAGGGAGTGACAACAGCTGAAACGTTCAGGCAAAAAGGTCGGTAGAATCCTGCCATCCCTAAGAAACATTGTAACTGCTCTCTCACTGTGGGGGGTGATGCTTTCCTTACTCTTTCGACGTTAGCAGCTACCGGGGCGATTAGTCCTCTTCCTACTTCAAATCCCAAATACCAAACTTTAACCTTTCCAAATTCGCTCTCCTCCAGGTTAATCGCCAGGTATGCTCCTCGTGTGGCGGGATGTCACAAGAACAACCCCCACACGCTTTAATCACTCAAACTGACAAATTTCTCTTCAATACAAACTTTCCCCTTACGTTATCAGCAGAGGGACTCTTCGACAAAAAGGACATAAAAACAAAACATAACCCTAAAACTGTATTTCTTAAAACTAAAACAATCACTTAATACTAAAAAAACATTCAAATAACCAAAAAAATATCAAACACAAAACCTTAATACTAAGCACAGACAAATAAATCACCATAACCTAAATCTTCAAAACAAAATATACTGTAGATACATGTTTGAGCACAAACAGCACCGCCAATACTAAAAAAAAAAAAAAAACTCACAAAACCTGACACCGACACAGTTCACAAACAGTACCAAAATAAAACACTTGAAACTAAAATAATGATCACAGCCAAGTTTGTAGAGCATATACAGTATATATATATATATATATATATATATACTGTATGTACGTGTGAAAACCGTCGTCCGTACAAGGCCCAGGAGACCTTCACAGCCCACTGCCACAACTTATTGGCAAAGGGTAGTACCCAGAGTCAAACTCTACCACACTCACTTCCTATACCGGGCCCAGCTAATCATAGTCATCATCATCATCATCACCGTCCTTCAGACGGGCTGGGTCACTTTGGCATCAATATTATATAAAATCGTTCATAGCAAGCAAATCATAATCATAATCATAGTCCAGGTCAGCAACAATTGGCCATTAGTCACAAAAAGATAACTTTCCAAAGGAGGAATTACGGCCTGAAAATTAAAAAAGAAAAACACTTACGAACACTCCAAGCTAACTAAACTATCGCACTCTAATCAAAGATAAATAATAAACTTTCTATCATTCAGAATCTCTCCTAGCAAAGATAAATAAATTGTACTTACTGTTGATATAAATAATCACTTCCACAATGGTAAAAAATAATAATAATAATAGTAGTCCAGCATTCACACACACAACTGCCTCTAGCTGCACTCAAATCAAAATAATCATTCGCCCAAGGCCTTCATCACTTTCCTAACCTAGCTAAAAACATAGACAATCTCAGTTATACCAACAGTCTTTCTCATAACAAACAATCAATACTCTCTCTCTCTCTCTCTCTCTCTCTCTCTCTCTCTCTCTCTCTCTCTCTCTGGATTTGGCAAACAACAAAAAATAAATAAAGATAAAACAAAAATTAATCCTTGACACTCGCAGCTTTTGAAATACCTTCTTCAGGATTCGGAGATGCTCTTCCCAGGTCGATGAATATGCCACAATATTTTCGAGATATATGCGTACTCCTTCTATCGATCCTAGAAGGTTATCCATCACAGGTTGAAAAGTAGCGGGGCATTCATTAGACCAAATGGCATGACGGTGTATTGATACGACCCAAAAGAGGTTATAAAAGCTGATAACAACTTTGCATTGTTGTCCAAAGGAATTTGGTGATAGTCCTTTGACAAGTCGACCTTGGAGACGAATCTTGCTTGTCCGATATTGTCGAGTAGTTGGTCGATGAGCAGCAATGGATAATTATCGGCGAAACTGGTCGAATTTAACTTAAGGTAGTCCGTACACATCCTAAAAGTTCCGTCCGGCTTTTACACGAGCAAGCATGGAGAAGTGTAAGGGCTGGAACTTTGTTTGGCTAATCCGTTTTGTAACAAATAGTCCACTTCTTTTCTCATTACTTCTTGGTGATAAGCGACAGTCGATAGGGGACCGGCCAGTATGCCAATAATCGGGGTATAGGAAGAAAAACAAAAAATCCTGAAAAAATTCCCTGAGCTTTGTATGGCAATGGAGATTTTGTAGAAATTATTCTTATTTTCATAGTTACAAAGTAATTCGTAAAAATAATTCAATAAACCAAAAACATTGTTCCCTACAAGAAAATGCAATGTTTCTTATGTTATCCTAAATTTGGATAATTATTACATTTTAATATAGGAAAAATTGTGAGCAATATCATCTGTATAGATTCCATGAGAGACATGATGATGTATTTCACGGTAACTACACCCTTCGGCATTCATTCCTAGCACAAACCTCATAGAGAATACATGTTCGAGTTTGATCTAAGACAATCACTTGTTTTTATGTCTGTTTTTCTCAGTTTCGGCAAAAATTTCCTCAAGCCAAAGAGGATAAGACAATTTCAACATCTCGCTAACATAAGGAAGAAGAAAATTCGCTCCAATAAGAGTTCTGAATTGGGTAATATCGGCGAAATTAGCGGAGTTAGTAAAGGAGAGAGATGATGTAGGAGCAACCGTCTCGCCTAAATAAGAAAGATATTGTCTTTGTAAAAATACAAAGAAAAACTTTGAACACCCTTATCTCAAAACTATACTTATTGACCTTCAAATTCTATCCTCTCCCTAAGTTTTGAAGATATAGAATTAAAATTTGGTATATAACTTAGAAAGACATTATAAAATAAATAAATGTCCTTTTTTCCATTTTTTTTTTCAGATTCTATTTCTTATTTTTTTTCCTGATTTTGAGGGATTATTTTTTTACAATATTGAAAAAAAAATTCATATCTAACAAAAAATAACTCCTCATTTGATTGGAGGTCTACATCATGTCTATATTATTATCATCATCATTATTACTAGCCAAGCTATAACCCTAGTTGGATGAGCAAGACGCTATAAGACCAACGGCTCCAACAGGGAAAAATAGCTTAGTGAGGAAAGGAAATAAGGAAATAAATACGATATGAGAAAAAATTAACAATAAAATATTTTAAGTGCTGTAACAACATGAAAACAGATAATCCATATATAAACTATAAAAAGAAACATTTGCTGCAACTTTGAACTTTTGAAGTTCTACTGATTCAACTACCCGATTAGGAAAATCATTCCACAACTTGGGCACAGCTGGAATAAAACTTCTAGAATACTGTGTAGTATAGAGATTCATGATAGAGAAGGCCTGACTGTTAGAATTAACTGCATGCCTAGTATTATGAACAGGATGGATCTGTTCAGGAAGATCTGAATGTAACGGATGGTCAGAATTATTAAAAATCATATGCAGCATGCATAATGAAATAAATGAACAACAGTGCCAGAGATTAATATTCAGATCAAGAATAAGAAATTTGATAGACCGTAAGTTACTGTCCAACGAATCAAGATCAGATTCAGCAGCTGAAGACCTGACAGGAGAACAATACTCGAAACAAGGTAGAATGAAAGAATTTAAACACTTCTTCAGAAGAGATTGATCACCAAAAATCTTGAGACCTTCACAATAAGCCAGTTTTTTGTACAATTGAAGAAGAGACAGACCTTATGTGTTTCTCATAAGAAAATTTGCAGTCGAGATTCACACCTTAAATTTTAAAATTCATTCAAAGTTAAAGAAACATTATCAATGCTGAGATCCGGATATTGAGGAGCCACTGTCATTGACTCAATAACAATCATACTCTGAGTTTTGTTAGGATGCAACTTCATACCCCATGATTTGATCCATGCACTAATTCACCAACCCCAGATCTACATTCAAGAGATGGAATTCATTCAAAGAGAGTAGCATCTTCTACATATGCAAGAAGCTTGTTTCCTAGGCCAAACCACATTTCATGTGTATATAGTATGAAAAGTAATGGGTCAAGAGCTCTATCCTGTGAAACACCAGAAATTACATCCCTATACTCACTATGGTAACCATCAACAACTCTTTGAGATCTATTACTTAAAAATTTAAAAATAATGGTACGAAACGACACACTCACTCCCAACTGTTTGAGTTTAAAAACAAGGGCCTCATGGCCAACACAGTCAAAGGCAGCACTAAAATCAAGGCCAATCATACGAACTTCCTGACCACAATCAAGGGATTTCTGTGAAGCATTGGAGATTGTAAGAAGGGCACCACATGCTCCAACACCTTTACAAAAACCAAATTGCAAACTATGAAATATATGTAATTACCTTCAGCAAACCTATTAAAACGTTTTGCCAAAAGACGTTAAAAAACTTTAGATACTATGGGAGTTATGGAAATTGGGCATAAATCAGTTGGACTTGAGCTACCACCAACACATTTCTATTGTGGAGTAACATTACCAATTCTCCAACAATTGCTAAAAGCTCCTCTTCTTGATAACTTCCGCAAAATAACAGATCACTTTTGAGCCAAGAAATTTTCAGTCTTCATAAAAAAAGGAAGGGAAAATACCATTTGGGTCTACTCCTAAATAAACATCAAGGTCCATCAACAGAGCTTTAATTTCACGAGATCGAGAAGCTAAACTAGTTAGTTTAGCCTCAGGAAAACATGAATGAGGAAGTTCGAGTTTCTCATTACTCTGTTTACTGTCAAACACGTCAGCCAAAAGGGTTGCCTTTTCCTTTGGACAGTGGGTGATTGAGCCATCTGGTACAAGTAAAGGAGGAACTGTTGCATCTACACCAAAGAGTGCAAACTTAAGGGTATTCCACCACTTATGTTCCTGGGTTGTACTTGAAAGGGTTTCTTTTATGCTTAAATTGTATTCCTTTCCAGTTGAAGCATAAACTCTCTAAACAAAAGCTCTATGCTGAGTATAGTTATTCCAGGTCAAATCTGATCTGTTACCCTTCCAAAGATGATAGGCCTCTTATTTCTCCAAATACGCAAGTTTGCAATCATCATTGAACAACGGTTTGTCCTTCACTCGGTACCTTAGCGCACGAGAAGGGATACACCTATCAAATATGTTGACTAGATTCTCATTCAAGGGACAACAGGATCAAAACTACTATACAATTTTGACCAATTCAAGCCCAAAATATCATGTAAAATCCCATTCCAGTCTGCTTGAGATTTCATAAAAATCTTACATGAGTATGATACATCAGGGACAGGCTGCTCAGTCTTCACTACTAATGAAATCAAGGCATGATCAGATGTCCCGACTGGAGAACCAACCGTACTTGGTATAACGCTAGGGGACTCAGTTTATACGAGGCCCAAGCCGTTACCAGACCTGTGAGTAGCTTCACTTATGATTTACTCACAGGCTGATTCAGGCGCAAAGTTTAAAGCTCTTAAGCCATGGCAATTGGTAGGAGAAACAGAACTTGACCACTCCCTATAGTGAGCATTGAAATCACCAACAAAGACAAAAGAGGCCTTTCGATCATCTTTTTGTATTTTAGTCAAAATGGTAAGAAGACAATCGAAGATAGAATCATCCATGTCTGGATTACGGTAGATCGAACACAAATAGAAGTTGTTATGTCCGTCACAAACTTTAATTACGTGAATCTCATGACATCCACATCCATAGCAGGAATTAGGAGAAGCAGGGTACTCAGTCCTAATATAAACCGCCATTCCCATGGCCCTAGGGATGGCATCCCGCTTCAACATCATTGGCTTCTTAAAACCAGTTATAAGGAGGTCAGATAAATGCCTCTTATTGGAAACCAAAGTTTTTTAGCACAAATGAATATCATACTGTCTGGACGTAACTGTAGGTTCTTGAATATTTGCATGAAGACCACGAATATTGCAATACAGTAGACGACATTGACGAAATCTAGGACGTACTGTTCTAGGATTTTGCTCAATGTCTCCAGACAGCATAAGAATTAATGGTAATAAAAAAGAGATATTGTGGCGGGATGTTGCAAAACAACCCCCACATCCTTGATCACACTACCTGACAAATGTCTCCTCTGCACAAACTTTCCCCTTACGTTATCAACTGGACTCTTGGACCGAAGGAAAATTAAAACAAAACATAACCTTAACACTATATTCTTAAAAGTAAACGCAATCAAAATTATTATTATACTTGAAACTAAAGATATCATACAGACAACACAAAAAAACTTAACATACAAAATAAATAACAAATACCACATTCACATAAACCCGGAGAAAAAATATCAAAACTTAAAACTAAGATGCACCACAACCAAATATGTTTATATATATATTTTAGGGACACCAATACAGTTGTCCACACACTGCCAACTGTCTTTAATGGCAAACTACCACAACTCTGTGGGTAACACTACAGCAAGAGACAATGTGCCATAGCTGACTCCCTAATCGGGGTCGTAATCATCATCGTCATCCTTATCATCATCATCAATAACCGCAATCAAAATTCATTCGGTCCGGGTCATCAACATTTAACTAAATCTGAACAGTCGTATCCAGTTCCTTATCATAAGCCAGGTCGTCAATCAATATTCAAAATATAACCTCTCCAAAGGAGGAATCACGGCCTGCCAAAATAAAAAAAAGAAAAACAAGTATGAACACTCCTAACTAACTGAACTATCGCACTATAATCAAAGATAAATAATAAATTGTTCCTATCATTCACGATCACGACAAGCAAAGATAAACAAAACTGTACTTACTCAGAATATAAATAATCACTTCCTTGCTGGTAATAAAGAATAATAGTAAATCCAGCAATCACACACACAACCGCCTCTATCAGCAGTCAATCAAAAAAAGCATTCGCTCCGAAACATTCACCACTGTCGTAACCTAAGTAAAAACATAAACAAACAATCTCATTTGTACCAACAGTCTTTCTCACCACAAACGACCGATACACTAACTACTTTCGCTTGCTAACACACACACACTCTCTCTCTCTCTCTCTCTCTCTCTCTCTCTCTCTCTCTCTCAGGATTTGGCAAAAACAAAAATTAAAATAAAGCAAAAATAAATCCTCCACAACATCATACCTAAAAACTAGATTATCAAGAATAATAACAAAAACAATATGTACAGAAATAAGAATAAAGTGATTGATCAAACCCATAAACTATAGAAAAAATTTGGAAAACTGGTCAACATACAGGAGCCGATTCACCATGAAGGCTAAATACCCCCGGGGATAGCCATTTCAACTGAAGGGAGGACAGTAAGGATGGTTTTCAAAACTGAATAAGAATCAGATAAAGAAAAGACAACCTCTTGATAAACCAACAGGCATCCATGACCCTTCTATTAAGTCTGCCCAACAACCATTTCAAAAAAACAAGAGGAAGAGAAAAAAAATGAGATCGAATAGTGTGCCCGAGTGTACCTTCTAACCCAAGACAGTGGAAGACCCTGGTACAGAGGCTATGGCACTACCCAAGACTAGAGAACAATGGTTTGATTCTAGAGTGTCCTCCTAGGAGAGCTACTTTTCACACTACATACTAATGATAAGTGTTATGGTATTATAGACTAGCTTATTCCATATGCAGGTGATGCTACTCTTGTTCCATTAATTCGATCTCCTGAATATAGTATTTTGAGTATGGAATCCTTTTTTACAGACCTACCTATTATCAAAACATGGGAAAAATTATGAAGGATGAAGCTAATTCTTAACAAAACTCAGTTTGATGTTAAGTAAATAAAAAAAACAAAGGTAGTTGCTCCTCAACATCTGATCTTTACATTAACATTGATTATTTAGCTCTATATCACTTTCTATTTCTTGCATATGGATGAGAACTGAAAGAGTTTTGGTTGAGGTGCAGTTTGATTGAATATGTAACTAAACCTCTAACGGATCTCCATATATCATTATATTTACCCCCATCTCTGTACCTAACTCTCTTTCTGTATGTTTGGCCTCACTTCTGAGTTCCTTTGTATGCCTTTATCTTTACATAGATGCGCATTTAGCTGCCATTTTTACTATACATCTGTGCTGTTCTTAAAATCTGCCCATTTCTCTATATCTTTGGCCCATCCTGTTTTATCTCATCGATTTTACTATAAATCTTTGTACTTTCTTCAAAATGTCAGACCAGCGGTCTTTCTTTTTGTCTATCCCTATAGATATATGTTTCACCTACCTTTATCTTATTCGCATGTCCTCTAAAATAAGCTTCATATTATTGTTAGATTTGTTTCTAATTACCTATCACCCATTCTGTACGTTGTCCTACCCTTGATAAATAATGCACTAGACGTCTAACCAACAATAGATTTAACCTCACCATAGGCATATGTCTGTCATTAGACAAAATTTGTCAGGCCCATTACATATTTATGCTTCTTCTAGGATTAGGTCTTCTACAATGAACTAATGCGAAAATACAGTACCTTCGTTAGGCATACATCACTAATTAGGATACATTGCAGTACGATATTGATATCAAGGTCATACTCATGTGGCATATGGAAAATGGGAATTAACCACTTCCTGGGTATTGCCTGGGTATTTTCAAATTCTCTAAATTTGATAACTTATTCCATCCTAATTTTAACATTAAAAATTAAGTGAAAAATTAACAGAAAGAGATAGCTATACAAACATACAGTGAACACGCAGTAAACAGTGAAACGTATGAATGAATGGTAAAATATGGTGCTTGTGTGTGTATATATATATATATATATATATACACATATATATAATATATATATATATATATATTCAAATAACCCATATATTTTAATACATTAATGTCTGGATTTTCTTACCGCCCTTGGGATCAGAGTTTCAAGGCAAAATCACTCAAAGACAATAGCATCTGACCGGCCGGGAATCAAACCCTGGACCAGGATACTTGTAGGACAATGACCGTACCATTTAGAGAAGTGGCTAAATGATACGGTCACTGTCATACAAGTATCCTGGACCAGGGTTCAATTCCCGGCCCGTCAGATGCTATTGTCTTTCAGTGATTTCGCCTTTAAACGCTGATCCGGAGGTCGGTAAGAGAATCCAGACATGAATATATTAAAATATATGGCTTATTTGAATATGAAAAAAAAATACATCTAAATGTGCAAAATTTATCATATACATATATATATATATATATACTACAGTATATATATATATAGTATATATATATAGTATTTATATTCATATACATATATGTGTGTGTATTATATATATATATATATATATATTCCATATAAATAATATATGTATATATATGTATGTATATTTATATATAAATACATATATTAGGTTGAACATTGTTATGATGATAAATGTTATGGCTATTACCACTTCCTCACGTACAGACAGTATTTGTTAATTCCTTGGGGATGGTATATCTTTTCTTTGCCTGTTTGCTGTTCTGTATACAAATATTTGTCATTTGGAGTTATGAAAATACGTTTCCTGACGATTCTTTCCTTTTTTCATCAAAAGAAAATGTAAGAATTTCTTCATATCTTGGGGGAACATAGAACACTAACGTTTTGTAGAGGCGGAATCTTTTTTAGGGTTTGGATTCCTAGTCTCAATTTATGTTTTCCCGGTTTTAATATGCTTGAAAAGATATACCACTTCTTGTGCATTAAAAGCAGAAAGATGGAATAAGAAAAAAGTTCAAAGGGGAACTGAGAATTTTCATTACAACTTTTTAATAGGATATTAACAGCGATAAATGAGAATTATTTTTCAGAGAAGTTAGTCAGTTGATGAATACAGCTGTAATTAATACGAAATTTTTTCATATATAATTTTTCTTATATAATTTACTGTACATACTTAATTTTTTATTGGAACTTTAATTAATTGAGAAACTAGAGTAGCAACAAAACAATATTATCAGTTAAAGACTAAATTTTGGACAAATTACAAAAGTGATTTATGGGTTAAATATTCCTTAATATGAAATTTTAATGTGGATGACAGAGTATTTTTCTGTAATGAGTGTCACTTCCAGAACATAGTCACCATGCGTCAGTGACTTCTTAATTTGTACTATAATACAGTGCATTATCAGACTACTTATCCATTTGATGCATTCAATATCGAAGGGGATTATTTTTCTCATGCAGGAAGGACGTGTGGAGTCTGCGATTTCTTAGCCATAGTTAAGCCTTAGGGTGGAGAAAAACATGTGCTAATAAGTTTTTGAGGAAAATAAAAGGAAATTAAGTGTTATCAATCTCATTAATATCACACCTCTCCTTAAGTCATTTCTACATCATCATACTTATTTAACAGAGAATATTCCCAAATTTTGTTACTTTTCTGAAGATGAAAATAAGACAAATTTTTATACGTATAAAATAACAATCCTCAAGAATTCTACCACCTACTTGTTTCCTATGTAAATCATCAATTATATGAAGGAACTGGTTCCTTTACATTAAGAAAAATGAAGTTATGACAATTTGTTTTGCCTCAAAAATAGTTTTCTTTTTTCATCGTTTGTATAACACAGTAGCCCTTCAGTGGAAATGGGTATCATGGATGGCATTAACCTTTCATGGTGTATCGGTTCCACCATGTTGACCAGTTTTTCCGACTTTTAATCTATAATCTATGAGTGTTATCAATCACCTTATCTATTTTTCTGTACATATTGTTTATGTTATCATTGTTGCTTTAGTTTCTATGTATGACGAATTATTTTTTTTTTCCATTAATTTTTATCGTATCTGGAGACATTGCGGGAAATCCGGGACCAGTATCTCCCAGACTTTGTTTACTGTCGTCTACTGTATAACAATATCCGTGGTCTACATGCAAATAATCAAGACGTTACAGTTGCGTCCACACAGTATGATATTTTTGGGGGATCAGAAACTTCGGTTTTCCAAACCAGGAGCTCAGATGAGTGCCTCACTTATCTGAGCTCCTGGTTTTAAGAAACCAATGATTTAGAAACAGGATGCCATTCCTAGGCCAGTGAAATGGTGGTGTATATTAGAACTGATCACCCAGCTTCTTTTAAGACCTGTTATGAATGTAAAAGTCATGAGATTCAGGTAATAAAAGTTTGTGGCTGTCATAATAGCTTCTATTCATGTTCGATCTACCAGAATCCAGACATAGATGATTCTATCTTCGAGTGTCTTCTTACCATTATGGCTAAGATACAAGGAGATGATAGAAAAGCCTCTTTTGTTTTTGTTGGCGACTTCAATGGTCACTATAAGGAGTGGTTAAATTCTGTTTCTCCTACTGATCACCATGACTTAAGAGCTTTGACTTACTTGGTGTTATAACAAGTAAGGTTGGTTCTCCAGTTGGAACATCTGATCATCCCTTGACTTCTTTAGTAGTAAAGACTGACCAGTCTGTCCCTGATGTTTCATACTCGTGTATGAATTATATAAAATCTCAAGCAGACTGGAATGGCATTTAGAGTGATCCTTTGAGCTTAAATTGGTCACAATTGTATAATAATGTAGAACCTCTTGTTCCTTTGAATGAGAATCTGGTTAACATGATTTATAGGCGTATCCCTTCTCGTTTGCTAAGGCATTGCGTGAAAGACAGACTATGGTACAAAGATGATTGCAAAAATGCTTATTTGGAAAAGCAGGAGGCTTGCCATCTTTGGAAGGGTTACAGATCAGATTTGACTTGGAATAACTTTACCCAGCACAGAGCTTTTACTCAGAAAGTTTATGCTTAAACTCAAAAGGAATACAATTTAACTATAAAAGAAACCCTTTCTGGTATAACCCAGGAACATAAGTGGTGGGCTTCCCTTAAACCTGCACTCTTTGGTATAAACGCAACAGTTCCTCCTTCACTTAAACCAGATGGCTCTGTAACTCACTGTCCAAAGGAAAAGGCAACACTTTTGGCTGATGTGTTTGACTGTATGCAAAGTAATAAGAAACTTGATCTCCCTCATTCCTGTTTTCCTGAAGCTAAAGTAAATAGTTTAGCTTTTCGATCTCGTGAAATTAAAGCCCTATTGAAAGACCCAAATGGTATTTTTCCTTTGTGTTTCACAAAGAACCCAAATTCTATGGCTGCAAAGTTATATTTTATTTTAAACAAGTTAACAATAAGGGGTTCGTTTTGTTAATGTTACTCCAGTGTGCAAATGCATTTGTGCTAGCTCAAGTTCAGCTGATTACTGCCCAATTTCCATAACTCCATTATATTCTAATAAAAATTTAACGTCTTTTGGCAAAACGTCTAAATAGGTTTGCTGGAGGTATTCATCTGTTCCCTAGTTTGCAATTTTGCTTTCCTAAAGGCCTTTGAGCATGTGATGCCCTTCTTACAATCTCCAATGCTGTACAGAAATATCTTCATTGTGGTTAGGAAGTTCGAATTATTGGCCTTGATTTTACTGCTGCCTTTGACAGTGTTAATAATGAGGCCCTTGTTTCCAAACTCAAACAATTGGAAATTGGTGGGTGAGTTTTCATGTAAAAGATCACAAAGAGTTGTTGTTGATGGGCACCATGGTGAGTATAGTAATGTGATATCTGGTGTTCAACAGGGTTATATTTTTGGCCCATTACCTTTCATACTACTGTATACACACATGAAATGTAGATTTGACCTAGAAAACAAGCTTGTTGCATATGCAGACTATGCTACTTCCTTTATATCAATTCCATCTGCTAAATATAGATCTGGGGTTGCTGAATCACCTAATAGAGATTTAGTTAAAACTACTGTATGGTACAAATCATGGAGCGTAAAGTCAAATCCTAACAAAACCCAAAGTATGATTGTAAGTAGGAGGAGGATGGAGGCTCCTAAACTCCGGATCTTAGCTTTGATAAGGTTTCTTTAACTGTGTATGATTCTTTTGAAATTTAAGATGGATTCATATTAGGTCTGTGTCTTCTTCAATTGTACTGAGAATGGCTTATTGAGAATGTCTGGTAAGATTTTCAGTAATTAATCTATTCTGAAGAACGTTTTAATTCTTTCATTCTGCCTTATTTCGAGTATTATTTTCCTATCTGGTCTTCACCTGCAGATTCTCATCTTAATTTATCGGACAGGAACTTACGTTCTATTAAATTTCTTATTCCTGATCTAGTTATTAATCTAAAGCACCCTCGTTCAATTAGTTCGTTATGCATATTGCATAAGATTTTTCATAATTTTGACCATCCTTTGCATTATGATTTTCTCGGACAGTACCGTCCTGTTCATAATACTATTGTGCAAGCGAGCTGTTAGAGGGTGACTGAGAGACTAGTTGAATACAACTAACTTTTTTTGGACGGACCATGTGTATATACAAGCCATTCCAGTTAGGACAAGCACAAAAAATCAAACAGAATGCTGCAGGAAAATACAGGCATGAACTTGTTATTAGTGCGAGGGGAGACCGATAATGACAATATACAAAAACCAGAAATGCTGTTACAGTGTACCAGAGTGTGTGATACACGTGTAGTGCACGGCTCTCCACACCCTAAAAATTCATATTAGTGAAATAAGGCACTCTGCTCTTGAAAGGCATAGTGTAGGTGGGTCATCTGGCAGGAGATATGCAGGTGTTTGATGATCAATGAATATCCAGTCTTCTCTGTAACACATGTTGAGGAGGAATGCTTTGGGCATACGACAGATTACGAGGAGAGGGCCCGTGTAAGGGGAAATTAGTAGTGACTTACTTGTGTCATTGTGCAGGAAAACCTGCATTGATGATTGCAGATCTGTTGATATGTGACAGTGGAGTTTGAGATAGTGATCGTCTCATCCTTTTTTATACTATTCTACATGTAGTTAATAATTATATTTCTTTTAATAATCATTATTAAACTTCATGTGGCTTCTTTATGTATAGTTTTGCACTTGAATAGTATTACAAAGTTGAACTTATACTAATTTTCTTAAAGACAGTGGTTAATATTTATATTTATTATAATAACCATTGTCAAACTATTCATACTACAGTAGTATTTGTTTCAAACTCTCTTCATAATACCTATTGGCAATGTCACTTACTACTGTAGTAAGTCGACGAATCTAACATTCGCTTTTAATGCATCGCTTTAAATGGGTTTCGCTCAACTGGCTTCGCTGAAAAATACTTCTCTGAAAGCGACTTTGCTCAAACGACTGGCAACGGGCAAATTGATGTTTGCTAAAACACAGTACATGTTTTTATTGCTTCATATATCAAGCCACCAATATATTTTCATGGCAAATGTATCAAATTGACTAAAATTGATTATCTTTTCTAGAAAATATATTTCAATATAATACATTGCCTGAAGTTAACTTTTTGGTAGCAATTTAGATATTTCTTAATAATGTTCATAATGCTTTATTTTTTCTCTGCTCTTTCATTAGGTAATTTGTTGATAAGAACTGGCCAAACTGGTATATATTTAGTAGCATTACAGAGTAGTATATAAGTAATAACTGGGTATACGCATATCACTTATGTTTATAGTTTGCTTCATAATAAGCGCAAAACAGATGTATGTTCTATATTTTTCTAGGGTAAAATAGGGCTTAGAGTCAACGGAGATGTATACCTATCAAATGGCTCACAAACCCTTTTTGCATTGGAAATTTTAATAGACAATTTTTTTTTATATGCAAGAGTACATAAATTCATAAAATTCGTGTTTTGTAGGATCATGGTTGAGTGGGTCGCACTTTAGGCTATAATACATGTCCAACTACTACCAAAAGGATCATTTCACCAGGATATCTTCCTCAAAGACTAAGCTGCAATCTCAGAGCATGGCTTGGTCGCTGCTGGTCGCACCCAGTTAACAGTTGACTGACGGTTGGTCATGTACTGATCTGTGGTTGCATATGGTTGAGGAATTTCTGCCTTAAAAAGTATCATAGCTCGTGTTTTAGAAGGTTATTTCCCTAAAGAAATCTTCCCAGAAGACTGAGCTGTATCTCTGAGTGTGGCTTAACCGTTGCAAATCGCACTTATTTGACGGTTGACCAAGAGTTCATCACGCATTGGTCTCCTGTGATTGCATATGGTTGAGGAAGGGTCTCCTAAAAAAAAACCGTAAAGCCTCCAAAACAGCATTGAAAGATTAGATAGATAGATGTAGGTAGAGCGTATGTTGATCGTGTATAGAGCGTATAGGATGCAGGTAAGGCGTACGCATCGAAGGTCAAACGAGATAACGTCGAATACAGAATTTAAACATAAAATAATGAGGTAAGTCACAGGGATTTTGGCCGCAACCACGGGAAAACCAGACCTGCAAACATGGTTGCGAGTGGTAGTGAGCAATGTTTTCCGATAGTACTCGGTGAAATGACCCCGGGAATGAGATATTTAACAGAAAGGTTAATCATGCAGCAGTTACAGGAATAAAAGCAAAAGCAGTTTTGTCTCTTTATCATCTTTATTTGTTATATATAATCCATTTGTATCATAGAGGTATTAAGACATCAAATATGGTTTCAAATTACCAGGATTTGTCCGGAAATATGTGAACTATATCGTGTTGTTTCATATCCCTTGTATTTACTCAAATATTTCATTCAACTGTACTCAGCTATTAATCTTTTTAGCTGTTGATTGGTATATGTATGTATTTTCAAGTTTTCTAGTTTTACTTTATACATCTATTTCTTAAGGATTCCTTTTTAAGGAATTTCTTATTCATCTATAACATGGTCGGTAACCTTATCTATACATCCTCATTTACTCTACGGTCTTTTAAGAGGAAAGTGTATGAAAACCTCCATCCTGAAGTTAATTATATGATTTACATTAGGAGAAATTAATCGCTTCAAAATTAACTTTTATATTAGATGTTGATGAAAATATTTATACCTGTGTTAAATACGATTCATTGATTGTTGATTAACAAAATCATGATGAGTAACTGGAGTAAACAATACTCTATGTCATCAAGTATTGTTTACTCCAGTTACTCATCATGATTTTGTTAATCAACAATCTATGAGATATTTCATGGTCAATGTGTAGTTATCAGATTTCCGGAAAATATGTACATTAGCAATGGGATACTCGATTCAATTACTTCTACTAGGAAATGTTCACTCTTCTGTGGGACCTCATTTTTTTTCCCAGCTAACGCAAGAAAAAAAATCACAACTAACTCGAAAGATACTTCAAACTCAAACGTCTCTTTTATCATTTGAGAGAGAGAGAGAGAGAGAGAGAGAGAGAGAGAGAGAGAGAGAGAGAGAGAGAGAGAGAGAGAGAGAGAGAGAGAGAGAGAATGGGAATAAAAACTACCTATGAAAACCACTAAAATCCAGAGGTATATTTGCTTTGTCTTTGGCTTTTACCCATTTTTATACAGGGTGGCTGTTTCCTAGCAGCCCTTTTACCTACATCGTCAGAGAGGTGAAAATATTGTTTGGAAAAAGATGTTCGGCTAAAAACTCCATTGAAAAAAAGTTAACACAGCAAGTAACTCTGGAAAAGAGAATTATTTGAATCCGTCACAGAAAAAAAAAAAAAAAAAAAAAAAAAGGTCGTTTAAAGAATCTCTTGAAGAAGGGGGCCAGTCTGAAAACTTACCGGAAACAGGTGGAATTACAAATTGTTGAATGCTTACTGCTCTGTTATAAGAGAGCAAAAAAACTTTATGAGGTTTCTGATGGGTCCATTGCATGAGGCAATTCGAGGGACAATACTTCAGATCTCAAAATTCTCGATGGTCATAAAGACAATTAGAAATCAACTATGTCTTTTACCTTTCATTACAACAAGGTCTTACGAGATAATTTCGGTATTTAGACTGTTAATCTCATTGCAAATTTGCATTTTCTTTCTTGAACGGATAATTAATTTTCCCAGCATTTAAAACTAAAATAAAAATATAATGAAATGGTATAGAATGGTATACAAGTTATCTTTTCCTTAATTATAAAATATTCATAATAACGGACCTTCTAAAATATTTTTAAATAATATTCTTCCCGAATCATTGTAAAATAGGAAAAAGCTTAATGGAAAGAGCCACCTGTTTAAATTAGGTCAGACTGATCTTTGGTGAAAGAATAAAAGGAGAAAAAAAAAACGTTATCTTTCTTCCAAGAGTAGAACTGGCAATCGTATATTGCAATTTAGCGTGAGAGACTTTCAGTCCATTTCACGAAAACACGGTTTGGTTTTCCCAGCATGATCCAGGTAACATCTCTTCAAACGTCAGAGATTGGAGCTCGAACTTCTAAGGCTTTCAATTCTTGAAATAATCAACGGTCTTACTGTGAGGTGTTATTGAATTTGTTCATTTGTTACTGAATATATCGTGAAGTATGTTGCATATCCAATCTATGTTCCCGGCCGTGTTTAACCTCCCTTTATTCTAAATCCATTACAATAAGGCGAAAGAAGGTGCCTCGATGCAATCTTCGGTTTGATACCTATCAGATACAAGGTTGCAACTCTCTAACATTGACGTCTACTTAATGAATAAGATTTAATGTCCCACTTGATCAATCAGAATAAATTTTGCTTTATCAGTTATCATACTGTTGTACATTTGATGCCAAGAATTATGGTCAATTCACAGATTATTTTACTTTGGTTGTTACTATTACGTATTGAAAACATAATTTGCATAACCTTTCAAAGCTGAATAACTGAAGGAGGTTAATGAATGTTAAGGAGCAACTAGGTGAAGGTGAAAATTCTCTCCTCTATACAGTACTTTTCAATGAAGGAAATATTTAGCAATAAAATTTTATTTATTTTCTGTATAAAACTAGTTTAAAACTAGTTTGAAAATATTTATCCATGATATTCATTTAGTATGTGTATGATTAAAAATCACGCTAAACGTGACAGAAAATAATGACTACAATATCTAAACATTACAATATATTGAAAGTAATGTAATCTTCTTTCCCACAAGTCTAGTTAAATTCACAAAATACTCTTACATTCGATTTGAAATTTAGATTTTTATGCTAACATATACGTTTTTTTTTTTTTTTTATCGTTTGACCCTCTTTTGATATTCACACA
>NC_090743.1:97002104-97017104 GCF_036898095.1 Palaemon carinicauda | reverse complement strand
AAAACCGAATTTATGAAAAGTTAAATCAAAAGCAACAAACATATATACTAGGACATAAAAAATAACTTCCTCCCTCTAACAATTTCGTATTATCAAAATACATTTTTCCTTGGATTTTTAATATTAAAGAGTGATAACTAAATAAAAGGAGCGTGCATCAGTGGTAACTTTAAAGTTATTTGCCAAAAGTATTGTTTGTCACATCACTTTTAAAATAACTGATATAGTAAAATTAGTGACGAGAAATCATATATCTACCATAGATTATTAGGTGTAGAATTTTTGGACTAGTGTAATTTGCTAACAGTAGTCCAATAGATTTAAAGCTATAAGGTATACATATTAAACACTGGTATATGCATCTTGAGTAAATTGAAAAAGCTATTCCCACATACATGCTTAATATACATACCTAGTATATAGCTACCTTTTCCCAAAATCATGAGCAGATTGGTACGTCCCACATAGTTATGGGTCCTTAGTTCAAAAACTTCCTTTATCTAGCTCAAACAGATTCCTGAAACAGAAACTCTTTATTGGGTTTATTAAGATTCTTCAATATGTCAGACAATTGCATTAAAAGAACAGTATTAAGATATTTGATTCATAAGAAATGTCTATTTAGTTCAAGTTACCTGTGTTAAATTACCTATCACTTTTATTTTCATTTTTTTTTTAATAATACCTACTACCAGAGTAAACACGAGAAGATTAGTCAAGTGTGGGGCGTTAAATGAAAGGAGTTCAATATTATGGTCAATTTTCTTTTTTTATTGGCAGTCTCTATGAACAAGAAAAGGCCATAATAATTGCTTTCTTCACTACTACAACTCCTTTACCTTTTTTCCTTCTCAAGTAGTTTTGAGTAATGAAAACGTATCAAACAATGACAAAACCTCTTTTATTGCACTATTTATCATATTCCTCATTAGTAGTATCAGAAATTGGCCCCTGTAATCCTTAACTATAGGAAAAAGGACTTATTAGAAGAATGAAGGTGTATTTTTTTAAGAATCTACAGCAATTCAAATATATTTTAATAGCTTCTTATAAGATGAAAGGGTTGTGTTCCAGGGTAGTTTTATTATTACTGAGAATATCCCTGTTTAAAATTCTTGCCGTCAATTAATACCATAGAATTGTATATGGGCGTAGTTTTCTTCAAAATAATCAACGCATGATTTTACATCAAATCTAGAAGAAGTATCAACTATGTTTAGGGTTATTTCAGTCAACGTTTTATCCAATGTATATCATTGCTGATAGCCAGGGAGCCAAACAAATGAGATCCAATGAGAAGGAAAATCAATTGGTAGAGATATGCGTTTAAATGACAGGTAAATAGAGATTATTTACCCATTATACATGCCTCAATATAAGCAGAAAATTAAAGGAGACTTATCCATGCTCAATGGATATTTCTATTAGCAATAAAAAAGGTTCTTGTAAACAAATAAGCTCTTTTTAGACGAATAGTTACATTCGTATATTTAATAGAAAGACTACCATTGGTTAGTCAATTCCAGCTTGACGGTAATGTCTGTTTGCTCAACTTTGTCTTAAGCTTCCTAATCTCTTGGATCTGTTTTGTACATTCGCCTTGTGTACGATGATATGAGAAGGGAAAATGCATAATTTCCCAAATTGTTAAGTTGTATCTGTTTATTCTTTATAATATTTAAGCATAAACATTAGTCGTTCTCCTTACACCGAATCTCTGTATCCCGATCAGGCAGGAGCTAATCAAAGCAGGATCTTTATGTCCTTAATAAAGTAGAGAAAATCTGACCTATGAGAAATAAATGTTAGTTTCTCCTCTAAGATGTTTTGGTATTCCTTAAACCCAGTGTTATTATTTTCAGCCTTTGGTTTCCATACACTCCCTCTGTTTGATTAGAGATTCAACTACTTTATTTGTACCTTAATATATGCTTTTCTCTTACAGCGGATTAAGTCACTGAACCAGGCTTGATATCGAACAGTTTAGCCATATTACACGGTTGTCTTATCTAAATAAATAATAATAATAATAATAATAATAATAATAATAATAATAATAATAATAATAATAATAATAATAATGCATCAATTATTGTTAACGTAATTTTTTGTTAATCACAGCCTTCCGAGACTGGTGGCTTATAATGTGGATCTAGGTTGCACCCAGCTTCCTTAGAAATCCATCATTTCCCTCACTATATGTGCAATTTCCCGTAGCACGCTCCTCTGCACTAGTCGTAGAGCTATATTGGCTACTAACTTTCAAGATTCCTTTTCAATAATTACTTAGGTATGATCCCAAGTGTTCTTATGATTAATGCCGTTACTTCTACTTTCACATTCCAAAGCCTTCTCAGCTCAGTTCTTAGGGATTAGTATTTTCTATTTCCTCTCTCAGCATATTTTCCACTCTTGAGTCCCACGGTACTGCAACATCAATGACTAATTCTTTCTTCGTTGTATTGTCGATGTACTTGTAACATATTTCCGTCCACTGTAATTCAGAGTAATTTCGCCTGATAATTTTCCATCACAGCTTAAGGTTGACGTTCATACCATTTTCTTACTGCGTTATATTTGATATTTTCTACAGACTCCAACGAAGAGCTTAGACAGTGTATCATGGCGTTGATTCTGAACAAGTGCTGTACAGGCTCTTTAGCTATGGTAAGCAGCTCTTCTAGGAGAAGGACCCTCAAAAACCAAACTATTGTTCTCTAGTCTCGGGTAGTGCCATAGCCTCTGCACCATGGTCTTCCACGGTCTTGGGTTAGAGTTCTCTTGCTTGAGGGTACACTCGGGCATACTATTCTATCTCATTTCTTTTATCTTGTTTAGTTAAAGTTTTCATAGTTTTTATAGGAAATATTTATTTAAATGTTACTGTTCTTGAAATATTTTATTTTTCCTTGTTTCCTTTCCTCACTGGGCTATTTTCCCTGTTGCGGTCCCTGGGCTTATAGCATCTTGCTTTTCCAACTAGGGTTGTAGCTTAGCAAGTAATAATAATAATAATTCATTGTTTCTTCTTTGATGAAATGTTAATTCCATCTATTGTTCGTTGAATATATCTTCAAGTCTTGATATTGTGTTACCATTATCCGTCCAGTTTCCCTCTCAAGTTCTCCCCTCTGTAGCCACTGTAATGTTTTCTTACTGGCCAATTTTTCATTTTGCCTCATGAATTGTCCATGCATTGGTTTACTTTGCCATTCTTTTAGTCTCTCATTTCCTGATCTTCCTTTATATACTTTTGGGTCTTCATCCCACTTTCTAATTTTTGTTTTATGCATTCTTTAGCCATTCAATTCAATAGTTTTAAGATATTATCCCAGCGTTCTAGTTACCAAGTTGACACAACCTTTTAATTAGTCATTTAAGCCTGTCAATCTCTGATCCTGGGTGCATTTCTTAGTACAGGTTTATCAATTTTCTATTTTGTCCTATTTTGCTTAGTTCTGATTTCTTCCTCTTCACTATTCAAGCACTGTACCTGATTACTAGCACTGGTATAGGCCTTTATGGCCTATACCCTGCTTCCAAGATTAAGCTTTGATTTCATTATAGCTGTGATTCTTTGCATATATTCACTTCTAATATTTCCTCTATCTCCTGGTGTTTTATTGCTTTTACTTATAATATCCCAGGTATTTATAACCTACTTCATCGATGTCCTTGATGACATTTACACCTGACAGCTTTAGCCATTCTGTTCATGTTACTTTTCCTCTTTCTATATCAATTAGAACACACATTTCTATTCCAAACCCCATCTTGATGCCTCCTGATATAATTTTACCATCTGGATTAGCATTCCCATTTTCTTTCCATCTTTCTCGAACAGCTTGATGTCATCCGTGAACATCGGGAATTCTATTCTGATTCCTCCTTAATACCAATTCGGTGTTTTCCAGCACTCATGTCATAGACATCATAGCTACTACGAAGTGTAGTGGGGATAGTGAGTCCCTTTGGAAGATTCCTCTCCTGATGTTGACCTCAGCAAGCCGTTTTCCAGAACATGTAAGCATGGTTTCCCAGTTTTGCATTGCATTCTTGAGGAAGTTGATACGATTATTATTATTATTATTATTATTATTATTATTATTATTATTATTATTATTATTATTATTATTATGAACTTTCAGCTAATCCCAGCTCTTAATGATCACTGTACACAACAGTAGAGTTAAAGTAGCAGGTGTACAGTACACACCTGCCCTGCATACTTGCCTCCTCTTGATTTACTAAGAATGGTGATTACATGTTTCAAGATGAATATGTTGTTAATGCTAGAATAGCCTTCAAACCTTTGTTCTCTAATCTTGGGTAGCGCCATAGCCTCTGTACCCTGGTCTTCCACTGTCTTGGGTTTGAGTTCTCTTGCTTAAGGGTACACTCGGGCACAATATTCTATCTTATTTCTCTTCCTCTTGTCTTGTTAAAGTTTTTATAGTTTATAAAGGAGAAATTTATTTTAATGTTGCTCTTCTTAAAATATTTCCTTTTTCTTTGTTTCATTTCCGCAATGAGCTTTTTTCCCTGTTGGAACCCCTGGGCTTATGGCATCCTACTTTTACAATTAGGGTTGTAGCTTAGCAAGTAATAATAATAGACTTTAACTGCTTTCTGAAGGAATTATTTCTAGTTATTTTCCATTAAAACCTTTAATGGTTTCTGGTCGATTCCGTTATTTGTTACTTAGCAGTTAATTTTTTTACCACTAATACTATTATTTAGCATGACTTTTTTTCATTTATTAATCCTACACACCAAATGATATATTCCACATGTAAGAAGTTTAATCCATCTGAATTACAAGTTATAAGATAATTAATAAGATCTGCATTACACAACACTTCTCCATTCATGTGTATGTTACCTTCAGGTGTTCTTGTGTCTTCTTCGTCTTTCTCCATTACTGTATTTACCCTTTCTGTTTAATTTTCAGAACTGTTTAGTACTTTATATTAATCAAGAGAAAGCTTCGAATCTAATTCTCAAAATATCATTAACTATTCTAGTATTTTTCAATTGTTAGAACATTTAGAACTCAACGCTCTTTCTTATAAGAAACCCTAGTATTCATCTTTCAAGCTAAGGTACAATTGAAACTAAGAATATTTTCTTATGTAACCTCTCTGTAAGAGATTGAAACATTTTCTCCTTTAACACTAGATATTATATGGCATATGACCACGTGGTTTTGTTCTCTATTAGCCACATTTCCAACTTACACTTCAAAGTGATCATTTAAATGTCATTATTGTTGTTTATATTGTCTTTCCTCGACTTCTTTCTATATTATTAAAGACCTTTTTCTATTTAGTTTTGTTAAACTTTACCTGAAGATTATTCTTTATGCATATTTTACCTGCGATTTAATTTGATTGTTTTAAAGGGAAGTGGATTCTCTTCGGCACCGAAGGCCTCTTACCAAAACTCAGTAGCAATACTCGTTAATCCTTTATCAAAATCTATTCTATATTATATTAAAACACGGTAGTAATTGCACTTAAAAACTATATCGAGATAATTGCAACATTCAATAGTTAGTCAATTGCAGAGTCACTGTAATAAATAACAATTGTTGCTGAAGAAATCGTGCGGTGACGATTGCCTATTCGGCCAGTAAAAGCAGCAGCAGAAGAGCCAAGACATAGGGGCAGACTTCCAAATTGCTGCTTTTGTTAACGCTATCTGTGAAAGAGACGAAACAAGAAATTATACAGAATTATAACAATATTTGATGAAATATTCACTCGACACATGAGGAACTACTTGTTTCATATCGAGCCACTCTATTAACATGGCTGTTGACGATGCAGCTTGATAAGTTTTGATTATTTTGTGCAAATGAAAACTTCTTTGAAAGTATAGAAATAATTATTTCGGAAATACTTCCATTCCTGAGATTTATCATCAGCCATATAAATTTCTCACAGAAAAAAAAATCTGCTTTTTGTTTACATTGCATCAAGAAATCCGCGGTATCGAGAAAGAAATTACCTCCGTTCACTACCCTAGCACCAATTACATTTGTTTTTACTTAAATAGGAGCTGCCATGAAGAAAATTGTTTTATTTTCTGTAATTTAAATAAAATACAACAGAATTAAATTAGAATTAGTCCAGAAATTATCATTATATAAACACTTCCATTCCTGGGAGTCCTCATCGCCCAAAAATCAAAAAAATCTGGAACAAAAATTTCTGCCTTTTTCTAACATTGCAATATCAATAAATTTACCTCCGTTTTTGGTTTCTACTTAAATAGAAGCTGCAGTGCATAAAATTAATTTAGTTTGTATAATATGAATTATATACAACAGAAGTATAGTAAAATTAGTTACACATTTAATGTAACATTCAGAGAACCAGTGAACCATTTTAAACTTATCTTTTAGGGAAAAAAAACGTCAGTTAAGCATCAAAAGATTTTTTGTGATAAAGTAAAATATAATTCATCATTTTAATGTGTCACTCAGACCAGTAAGAATTATTTCAAAATTTCAAAACCAATCTAAATCCCCAGACGATCAGCATGTTTTCATAGCAGACTATTACTTATGTCAAATGGGTTCATGTTATTGAAGCAAATGCATAGACGATAGTCATTCTGTTCCCTATATTGGTCATATCAATTGCTAGATGTTAGACTAAACTGCTCCTCCTAAGAGACGAAATATACCGTAACCCATGTCTTCCTTATTTCATTCCTTGTGTTTTTTTATAATGGAAAAGGAATTTCTTCAATACTGATTCCATGATATCACACTTCTGTCTCATCCTTGAACAGAACATAACAGAGCATCCCTCTCAAAGAGCTTCAATAGAACTAACTTTTTAAATGATAATTGCAAAAAATTATCAAAATAAATTTTGGCCATTACAGAAGGTCCATATTCCAAATAAAGATAAAGAGTAGTCTGTAAGTTTTTTTTTTTCCTATCATATTTACTTACTAAATTACGATAAAGTGAGATCATTTTTCAATGTTACTTACAAACATTAAAAAAAAAAGAAAAAAGTTAAATTACGTCATGCTCGATAGCGTCGATATCTGCTAATAACAAGTTCATTGTGACCAGTACTAACTTGGGAGACAACGTGATTGGCTATGACGTTATCAGGAGGTGTGGCTTATTTCGCCCGGAATATTTGCAGTGACTATAGTACAAAGATAATTATACATGATGTTTTTTTTTCCCATCATAAATGATATCCAGAAGACAAATATTAGATTTCAATGAAAATGGTTTGGGCATAAGCATTTCGAAGCAACTATATCATTGACTTCATCACACACTAAATTACCATAACTGGTAGCATTCTGTTTTCGTATTACCTGTGATATTATTATCATTATTGTTATTATTATCATTTTTTTTTTTATTTTAATTACCCGAAGGTTATAATCCCTAAGCTCTTCATATCAATACTTCAACTTCACTTCAACGATAATTGCCATTTTTTCAAAAACTCCAATTTTAGACATTTTCATTGGTAAATTTATTGTCAATTAGTGTTATTACTTTATATTAATAATTTTTATAATAATAATAGTAATAATAATAATGATGATTTTAATAAGCCTCATAATATCAATTTTGATAATTATTATAATTCTAATAATTTTAATCTCTATAATAATAATTTCAATAACTTTACTAATGATAATAATTCTAGTAATTTCGTTAATAATAATATTTTTAGAATTATTATGATTAAAAATATATAAAAGAATTTTGTTAATTTCACAAATTTTACTTATAATCCTAATTTTAATAATGTTAATGATTTTAATAATAATAATTATATGGCAAAAATAACAATAATATTATTTTCATATTAATAGTTTTAGCAATTTCAGTAATAGTAAAAATTTCAGTAATTTCAATAATATTAATGATATTAATATGTTTCATAATTATCATAATTTTCATAATTTTAATAATTACTTTATGAATCTAACACCATTTACAACTTTGTTGGTGCCATAAAATCCCATTTATAAGTGTTCTCCATTTTTGACGATATTCTAGAAGGACGCCACAGACACCACATTTATTAATTCCATAAATCAGGTAATAGAAAAGGCTTTGGTTACAATGTCGAGTCACAGTCACAAAATGTTAGGTCTTTACTGGTTCAACCTTTTAGGGCCCAAAAATAATGTTTGCGTTAATGAAAGGAAATAAAAGAAATAGTCAGGCCGTAGCAAATAGCCCACTGCAGTTTAGTCTAACATCAATCCATTAATGAGAGGAATTTTGTGTAAGTAAATTCATTCCTTTCGAAATAGAAAATACTTTATAAATCAGACATACCAATAAATCTTAAAAGGCTCAGGCATTCCACAAATTGTTGATGACCTAAGAAGAACGGTAGTTTTCTAAAGATAAGGTTCCAGGTAGTTGATGAATTAATGTTTATTTTATCATTAGCAAACAATTATCATTAACATAAAGTACTGAGTCATAAACACTTGATGATATGTAAATTGATAAATGCAACTTTTAATTTCATAACTTCGTAGGCACAAAAAACACGGTGTAACTTTTAGATCGACTGAGTCAGGGAAACAAGGTCACACTATGCTGAGTATTATTATCATTATTACAAGCTAATCTATAACCCTAACTGGAAAAGCAAGAAAATATAATCCCCAGGACTCCAGCAAGGAAAAATAGGCCATTGAGGACAGGAAGCAATGAAATAAAAAAAACTACAAGAGAAGTAAAAAAAAATCAAAATAAAATATACTAAGACCAGTAACAACATTAAATTTGATCTTTCATATATAAACTATAAAAATAAAAAAATAAACAGGAGAGAGAAAAATAAGAGATCAGCGTGCCCGAGTGTACCGTCAAGCAAGACAACTCTAACCCAAGACAGTGAGAGGCCATGGTACAGAGGCTATGGCACTACCTAAGACTTGAGATCAATAGTTTGATTTTGGAGTGCCCTTCTCCTAAAAGAGCTTCTTACCATAACTAAGGAGTCTCTTCTACCCTTACCAAAAGGAAAGTAGCCACTGAATAATTACATTGCAGTAGTTAACCCTTTGAGCGAAGAAGAATTGTTTGGTAATCTCAGTGATGTCAGATGTATGAGGACAGAGAATATGGAAATAATAAGCCAGAATACTAGCATATGTACAGTATAAGCAAAGACAAAATGAGTTGTAACCAGAGAGAGGGATCCAATGTAGTACTGTCAGACTAGTCAAAACACCCAATACCTCTCTAGCGGTAGTACCTCAACGGGTGGCTGGTGCCCTGGCTAGCCTACTACCGACTATCATTTCAAGGAAATATTTATATAAAACAGTGAAAGAGAAAACCTGGACTATGGATTATGAATGGGGCAATGGTGGTGTTTTCAGAGCATAAGGAATTGAGCGTAACAAAGGTCACATCCTGATTGGAAAATACTTTAATCTACTCAACTTAAGCGGGGCAACATATATTAGATAAGCCGGGAGTTTGAAACCTTTTTAAAAGATAAATAAGTTGAGTTAATTTTAATGCAGCTCAACAAGGGTAATTTTAACGTTTCAATTTTAGTAAATGGTATAATAATTGTTAATAAGATAATATAGTCCCCTATCACTTCAGAAGTAGAAATAATATTATTGCTTAGAAATTCTCTTTTGAATAATAAGGGAGGGTCAAAATATTAAGTTAAAACACACACACATACATACGCACACGCACAAACACACACATACACGCGCACGCACAAACACACAAACACATACATACACACACACACACACATATATATATATATATATATATATATATATATATATATATATATATATATATATATATATATATATATGTGTGTGTGTGTGCGTGTGTATGCTTGTGTGTTTCCGTGTTTCTCTGTACATGTATTTGATTGTGTGCGTATGTCCGCGGGTGTGTAAGTTATTGAACAGAGGTGAACCAATAGATTTCATAATACTTCAATCCTTTAAGACAGATATACAATAGATGTCAGTTATAGATGAAAGTAGAATCAGCGCCTCCAATATAGAAGCATAAAGCAATAAAATGGAGGCTAAAGAACTATCATCAAAATTTGCACATTCGAAGACTTTTTGAAAACAGACAAAATAGGGTCACCTATTATCATATCTTCAACAGCTTTATGGTGGATACTATTGTTGCAATTGTTTATAGGTTGCAATACTTATGTTGTTTGATTCATGTTGCATTGCTTTCAAGAAAAAATTAAAGTACATTTTTTAAATGAGACATTACAATTAAACACAATCATAAGATTAGGATTCCCCGGGTAAATTTTGAAGATCCCTGATCATACGAGTATGATTGGTTAGCGTTTTCTCTCTCTCTCTCTCTCTCTCTCTCTCTCTCTCTCTCTCTCTCTCTCTCTCTCTCTCTCTCTCTCTCTCTCTCTCTATCTGTGTCATTATAAATATATATATACATTATATATGTGTATATATATATACTGTATATATATATATATATATATATATATATATATATATATATATATATATATATATATATATATATATATATATATATGTATACATATATATATATATATATATATATATATATATATATATATATATATATATATATATGTATATACATATATGTTAGCATATATATATATATATATATATATATATATATATATATATATATATATATATATATATATATATATATATATATATATAATATATATATACATATATACATATATGTTAGCATATATATATATATATATATATATATATATATATATATATATATATATATATATATATATATGGAGATAGAAATTAATAGCAATTTAATAAAAATTTTATTTGAATCAGCACAAAAGGTAGGTGGAAAAGTTCCTAAAGAAAATCACGGAAAACTATCGGAAAAAACCAAGATTGAAAATGACGGTAAAATCCCAGAGATTAAACAGAATGAGCACATTAATCCAAAACCATAAACATACTAAAGCCAGAGATATTCATATACACAGTCAGACCAAAATTGAGGAAACACCAAAGAGTGGAAAAGGCATTCAAATAATGAAAAGAAGATTTGGAATAGGGCACCAACAGATGTTTGCTTTAAAGGAGGAACATTGAAATATCATCAACAAAAGAGGAGTGAAAAAAATGATAGAGGATTTTTATACAATGATATACAATAGTGACAGTAATAGGTAGTAGGATGACCAGTGCACCAGCTCTCCGTTGAGATACTACTGGTACAGAGTTGTTACTCCTTGAACTGGCAAGGTAGTACTACATTGGATCCCTCTCTCTGGTTACGGCTTATTTTTCCTTTGCCTACACATACACAAAATAGTCCGGCCTATTCTTTCCACATTTCTTTCGGTCCTTATACACCTAACACCACTGAGATTACCAAACATTACATCATCGCTCAATGGGTTAACTACTGCAATGTAATTGTTCAGTAGCTACTTACCACTTGGTAAGGATTGAAGAGACTCTTTAGCTATTGTAAGCAGCTCTTCTAGGAGAAGAACATTCCAAAATCAAAACATTGTTTTCTAGTCTTGGGTATTGCCATAAGCTCTGTACCATAATCTTCAACTGTCTTTGGTTAGAGTTCTCTTGCTTGAGGTACACTCGCGCACGCTGTTCTATCCCATTATTTTCGTCCTCTTGTGTGTGTTTTTGTTTTTTATATGGCGTTGGGCAGGCTTAATAGAAGGGTCATGGATGCCTGGTGGTTCATCAAGAGGTTGTCTTTTCCTTATCGGTTTCTTAATCTTTTCAAAACAGTCCTCACTGTCCTCCCTTCAGTTGAAGTGGCTATCCTGGCGAGTGTTTTGCCTTGCATTGTCTATCGGCTCCGCAATGTTGACCAGTTTTTCTGAGTTTTTATCTATAGTCTATTGGTTTTATCAATCACTTTATTTATGTTTCCGTACATATTGTTTACATTATCAATAATGATAATCTAGTTTTAAAGTATGACGAATCTTTTTATTACCATTAATTCTTACCGTGCCTAGAGACATTGAGCGTCCTAGACTTAGTCAAGTGTTGTCAACTGTATATTAATTTTTATGGCCTTCATATAAATATTTGAGACCTTACAGTTGTGTCCAGACAGTATGATATTCTTTTGTGCTTAGAAACTTTGGTTTCTAGTATAAGGCACTCATCTGAGCCCCTTATAACTTTCTTGAGGTAGAGTTTAGTTCGAGGGTGCACTCGAGCACAAAATTCTATCTTATTTATCTACCTCTTGTTTTTTTTAAATTTTATATGAAAGATCTATTTTATTGTTGTTACTGTTTTTAAAGTACTTTATTTTAATTGTTCATTACTTCTCTTGTAGATTTTTTCGTTATTTCCTTCCCTCACTATGCTATTTTTCCCTGTTGGAGCCTTTGATCTTATAACATCCTTTTTAACTAGGGTTGTAGGTTAGCTGATAAAAATAATGATGATGATAGAACTAATGATAATATAAAAAAATAAAGTTGTTAATAATAATAATAATAATAATAATAATAATAATAATAATAATAATAATAATAATAATAATAATAATAAAAATAATAATTATAATAACAACAATAATAATAATAATAATAATAATAATAATAATAATAATAATAATAATAATAATAATAATAATATAAAGAATAACGTTGCTAATATAAATAATGAAACACCTGACCCGGAAGCAAATTTAACAGTAGCAGAAGTAAATAAAGCACTATACATGAAGTACCGAGTAACATTCATGTTGCATTATCATGCGGACATGCTATATTCAACTGGTCGAAAAAAAACATTAAATTATAAATCTTCTTATCTTTCTCGATTTGCATTGACGGGACAAAGCCTATAAAGAACCCAAATTGGCCGTCTGGACCAGCTAGTTGTGTAGCGCAGACCTCTTGAGTGTAGGAAAGCTGTATCAATATCTATGGGCAATAAAATTAAAACTAATCATTCATATATATATATATATATATATATATATATATATATATATATATATATATATATATATATATACAATATATATATATACATATATATATATATATATATATATATATATATATATATATATATATATATATATATATATATATATATATACTTACTTTATTTTGCCGGCGGTTTTCCCGATCCTATAGAGCAGGGGAACCTTACTCTCTAAACGACCTCCACGGTTGTTATATCTTGTTCGTTCAGTTACAAGTAGTTGAACAGTCGACATTATTCACCAATTGATAAGATTCCAATAACCGTCCTCCATCCAAAGATTAAAGTCTCCACAAATAACTAATTAATTTATTTTCACGATAATCATCTCGATGAGTTCACTGGATTATTCAAAGAAGATACTGGTATTTGTTCTCGGAGGTTTGTAGATTGTTACATTGGATATTTTTTTTCTTTTTTTTTTTTGCAGAAAATTTATTTCTATTTATTCAAAGCTTGTTATACTAGTTCTTTTTAACATTTTGAGATTTGAGTAACTTTTATGAATGAAGATCCCGACACCACCAGACCTACCTTCTCTCGAAATGTGAAAGGTGTGTGCGGGGGTGACATTTCAGTGATCATAGCCTTGTCAAAGTTATCTAACCATGTTTCTGGTAGTATGTCCAAATATTTTTTGTTCATCAATTCTCGAATCTGAATAGTTTTGTTACCCACAAATTGTATATTTAAATAGCCACAGTTTATGACGTCCTTAGTATCCATGACCAGTATTTTCTGTTAGTCTTATCAATTCAAAGTCAAAAGCTTTGCAATCTCTTGAATTTACTATGTGGTCATTTTGTTTGATGACCACAAAAAAAATTGATATGAAAAAGATGATAGCAGCATTGGAAATTTTATTTTTACTTAAATTACGATTCCCAAGAGCACCCCAGCTATCACTATATATATATATATATATATATATATATATATATATATATATATATATATATATATATATATACATCTATATATATATATATATATATATATATATATAGAGAGAGAGAGAGAGAGAGAGAGAGAGAGAGAGAGAGAGAGAGAGAGAGAGAGAGAGAGAGAGAGAGTATACATACTGTATAAATGTATATATATATACTGTATAAATATAAATATACAGTACATATATACTGTATATATATATATATATATATATATATATATATATATATATATATATATATATATATATATATATATATATATATATACATTTATATATATACTGTATAAATATATATATACAGTGTATATATATATATATATATATATATATATATATATATATATATATATATATATATATATATGAATGGGGATTCCTTAACATGGGGGAAGGGTTTGTCAAGGCTATTCATACTATATTGGGTTTTTTGTGCTCCCAGACTAAACTCTCCCACCATCACCACATCGCAATGACTAGCGTGGCCAAACCCAAGACATCATTGAGGACAAGTCGGAGGCCTTTACAGAAACAGCTGCATTTGTTATTGTTGTTCTTTTTTTATAAACACACAAACACACACATATTATATATATACTGTATATATATATATATATATATATATATATATATATATATATGCATTTATATATTTACATATATATATTCTATGTTGACTGCAATACAATAACCAATCTGAATATGTAATAAAAGGAAAGGGAAACTTCGAAATGCAACAATTTCCGCCTTAACTATGAGGCATTGTACAGACTAAGAGACCAACGGAGAGAGACTATTATAAAGAACACTTTGTTTTATTTAGTAAAAAGGTAAACAAAGGGAGGTCAGTCCTAAGCCCTTTCTCTGATCCCTTTGTGTGTAGTTTGATCGAAAATTCCTTAGGCTCAAATTAAAGGTGAAAGATCTAGCACCCACTCATTTTTTCTCGTGGCCTTACACCATCGGTATTTTCATTTTTATTTTCTTTATTCATGATTTCTTGTGAATAAGAATAACTTGAGAAA
>NC_090743.1:96992104-96997104 GCF_036898095.1 Palaemon carinicauda | reverse complement strand
GTGTCTGTTTCTGGCATTCAGACACGTTGGCATATGGGCTACACACACACACACACACACACACACACACACACACACACTGACTTAAATCTAGTAGTGGCGCCAAGCTAACGGAACAGAATATCGCCTGTGTCATCACACATTTGTAGTCTTCATACCTTATTTTAAGTTACACACACATACACATGTACACAAACATACACACGCACCTATATATATATATATATATATATATATATATATATATATATATATATATATATATATATATATATATATATATATATATATATATATATATATATATATACTGTATATGTGTGTGTATGTGTATGTGCACGCGCGTGTGTGTGTGATAAAATAAAAGACGTCAAACCTTTCCGAATTCCTCTGTGAAAATATTTGTTTAAAGAATGATTTCAAAATAAATCTGCGTTGATAAATTGCAACAAAATATGCATGATTTATTAAGCATTCAGTGTTGATCTTAACAAAGGGTAACAATTCGGTTTACCACCAATAAGTATGTTTTTTATTCCCAATTCCATGATATTTTATCAGAATATAATAATGTTAACTTTTCAATTTGTATGTGAGCTGAGACTCATAATTAATCTGGATATCTGTTTTTAGCTTTTTGATATATATATATATATATATATATATATATATATATATATATATGTATATATATATATATATATATATATATATATATATATATATATATATATATATATATATATATGTATATATATATATATTTGCATATATATACATATATATGTATATATATAAATATATATAAATTTATATAAATTTATATATTCATATATATATATATATATATATATATATATATATATATATATATATATATATATATATATATATATCTCACTGTCCAATCATAAAGAATTTCTTCACTCCATTTTCCTAATCGTATTCCTGAATATTCAGGACTCCTACATATTTTGGATTGGACAGTGAGAGACATTATATATATATATATATATATATATATATATATATATATATATACATATATATATATATATATATATATATATATATATATATATATATATATATATATATATATATATATATATATATATGTGTGTGTGTGTGTGTGTGTGTGTGTGTGCATATATATACGCAAATATATACTATATATATATATAGTTGTATATATATACATTTATATATATATATATATATATATATATATATATATATATATATATATATATATATCTTTATATACATACATATATATATATATATATATATATATATATATATATATATATATATATATATATATATATATATATATATATATATATATATATATATATATATATATATATATATATATATATATATACAAAATGTCTCTCATTGTCCATTCAAAAAAAATTTCTCCACTCGTCTCTATATCAATACTTTTTCCCAATTCTTTTCCTGAATATTCAGGACTCCTACATTCTTCCCACAGGATCAAACCTATTTTCTCGTACTTTGATTAACCATCCATGTGTAATATAATTGAAAAGATTATGATATGAAATGTTATACTGTTATCGATTTTGTGATTGGATTTGATTTAAGAAGTGATAACCCAATAGGAAATATAATATAATATGATGAAATAATAGGCAAGGCAATCATGCACTTCTACCTGCATTCCTGTAAATAAGCTACAAATATTTTGGGATCGGCTTCTATGACATACAGCTAATGAAATATCTCAACATAAAATATTCGGAAGATGAATGAGAACTTACGTGTAAGGTGGATGTCCGTCTTGTATCGTATTAGTGAAATATTCTTCCGTCAGACGCCGCATTCTTAAATGGTTTTCTAGGATCCACATGACGTTAGGAGCCGGAAAAGCTGCGTAGAGACACGTCAAGCTCACTGGTTGGCCAAGGTGAGCCCAGATTTGGGTGCCTGGACCCCTGACTTTCGGTGCGAAGTACACATTCAACAAGACTCGTTTGCTCTTCGAAGGAGGATACCCATTACTTGCGATGCAAATGTATCCCCCAGCTGTCTGGTGATTCACGTGTTCCAAGATGAGATTACGATTCTCCCAGCTTGATGCTGAAGGATGCAAGGTTCGGGAGTTGAGCACAACTGTCTTACATTGCAATTATGCAAGACAAGACACATTTTTATATATGAAAAGAATTTGTTTATTTGTCCACATTACTTATAGTAATTAAATCATTTTCATTGTCATAATATAGTTGTTCTATTTCATCTTTACCTAACAAAATCTATCACTAGAGAATTTTATTAATCAAGATTTTCAAAATTTTACCAAAATGTATATTTTAATTATAATTTACTTATTTTTCTTCATAGTATACCATCAATGATACTAGAAGGGAAGTGCGTTTTAATTTCCTATAACTCTTATAGTCCATGAGCCGATCCAACTATTAGTAATAATTGGAGGAATAAATGTAGTTTAAACCTTCAGCCCTATAGATTTATGTGATGGACAAGTCAGATATACAGCTAAATGGGTTTTTATCCACCATATGAGAAAGCATCTTGACTTTTCGGGAAACTTTTAGTATGAGTAAAATCGGGATATATATTTGTAACGGTAGATTATACATAAAAAAGTATAAAATTAAACTTGAATCTAGGTGAAGAATGCTCAATTTATTTTCGAGTTATATATCTTGAATTATAACAAAAACATCACTGAGAACAAATTTGTGGGTGGTTTTGCCATTTTCACATAATATTTCCTCAATGTTTGAAATTTGTGTTTTAGCATAAATTAAAACCCATTTTCAGCAAAGTGCAACAACAGGCCATCTGAATTCAATGCATTGGATAGTGGTTCAGCCCCACAATCGCCTCTGGTGAAAATCCTTTCAGCGGCGAGCCGACTAGCTGTAGCCATGACTTGACTGTGGAGTATCATACCCCTATTAAACAATTGGGTGATAATTGATTATGTCAGAGTATATGGAAACATATTATTTTCTTATATTTCTTTCAAGAACTTCTACTCGGTGTATAGAAAATGACAAAGGGAAAAAACTTTTTCTTTTCTTCTACTACTATAGCCTTCACCTCATATTTCATGGAACTTGAAGCTATTGATGACTTTACTTGCAAGATAAGTTAAAATACTACGAAGAAGTGTTGTCATGGTATTTAATGGTAATTTTATGAAATATGGAGAGCCAGAAAGTAGACATGTTTCAATATAAGAAATAACATGGTTGTGCTAGCAGACACAGTTGGCTATTTGGCTATTACTATAAATGTCCAGCAACAGTTCAAGACATTCGTCATGAATATATATCCATTAAAGATTCATTACATCTTTATTCTCTTACACTTGTTCTTGGTCAAACACTGCTTTCCAAACAACATAAATAGCATGGAGACACCAAGAACAGTATGGGAAAATTATCCCAAAAATGGGTAATTTTCACATAATCTGGAACTTGCTATCCACGATTGGAAAAATATCTGAAGACGCATCAATTTGCGACCTTGCAGTAGAGTCTAGTGGCATTGCAGCAGGTCAGTTAAAAAAAATCCTTGAAGAAAAGCATTACACCAGGCCTGTATGTTTTTATAAGTGATGTATGAAGTACTGAATACATTAGCATACAAAGAGGTTAAGGACTGGCTTTCTGTCAACAGACCTGAAGATATCCCAAGATCCATGATATTTTACCTCCCTTTCATGACTTCTGCAGTTCACCATAAACAAGTCAATCCATGTAGATGGATTGCTGTAGACCAACCAACAAAGAAAACAGTCTATAAGGATACACAAGTCCATGGGCCAGCTAGCTGACTGGTACTATCAGGAGGTACTAAAAGACAGTTTAATCAGACATTCAGTATGGTATCCTATTTCTAAAAATGTGGTAGAGAGATTTTAAGTTTTTTCATGGTGTCGTATTATAAAAATCACTAAATTTGCGTTTTGTGGCAATGGTAAAGTTAGTATTTAATCAAGTTATGTTTCTGTCTTTTCACGCATTTTACTAAAAAAGTATGGCTTCGGATAAGGACTATGATCCATACCTTGGACCTCCAGAAAAGCGATAAAAGACAGATACTGCACTCTGTAATCTGTGTAACAAATATGTACAATGGGAAACCTTGACTAAACTCAAGAGCATTGAGTCATGGAGGACACTTATTAATACTGCTAAGATAAGAAGATTTGGAATAATACTTGAAATTGATTCACAATGACAAGTTCCAAACATATATCATGAAACATCATACCGTAACGACTTCGCGCACAAGAAATCTTTGCATTAGCTAGAAGCTGAATGTGTTGATCTCGGACAGTCAACTTAACATCAAAGAACATTCCGAGAGACTGGGACCAGTAAGTGCACATTTGTTCGGCAAAAAAACATATTTTGTGACAAAGACTCCGAATATCTTAGAAGTAGCCATAATCATGAAAAACTAACTCAGGCAGTCATATTATAAAAATCACCAAATTTGCATTTTGTGGCAAATGTAAAGTTAGTATTTAATCAAGTTGTCTTTCTGTCTTTGCAGGCATCTGACTATGAAGCATGGCTCCTGATGAGGACTATGGTCCATACCTTGGACCTCCAGAAAAGCAACAAAAGACAAATACTGCACTCTGTATATTGTGTAACAAATATGTACCACGGGAAAACCTGATTAAACCCAAGAGCATTGAGTCAGGGAGGGCACTGTTAATACTCCTAAGATAAAAAGATTTGGACCAATAGTTGAATGATTCACAATGAGAAGTTCCAAACATATATTATGAAACGACATACTGTAACAGATTCACACACAAGAAATCTTTGCATTAGCTAGAAGTTAAATGTGTTGATCTCGGACATTCAACTTCTTAATATCAAAGAACATCCCGAGAGACTGGGACCAGTAAGTGCACACTTATTCTGCAAAAAGCATATTTTGTGACAAAGACTCAAAATATCTTAGAAGAAGCTATTGTCGTG
>NC_090743.1:96979604-96987104 GCF_036898095.1 Palaemon carinicauda | reverse complement strand
AAAATAATTGAGAGTTTCGTATGAAGGTTTTGCTATTCCACAGAAGCTTTCTAAATCCAGCAATATTTTTTACATCTGCTGCACACCAATAATACTATGTCTACACCCCAGCAATACTATGACAGAGAGTGCAATTTTGGTAAAATTTAACATTTTGATGTAAAGGTGATATTGTGAAGGTACAATAAATGTAAGACAATAAACAAAGTGAAGGAATGGTAATTAGGTTAGCGTAACACGCAAGTTACTAGTTTATATCAATATTTGATACTAAATATAATAGATTATTATTATTATTATTATTATTATTATTATTATTATTATTATTATTATTACTTGCTAAGCTACAACCCTAGTTGGAAAAGCAGGATACTATAAGCCCAGGGGCTCCAACACGGAAAATAGCCCAGTGAGGATAGGAAACAAGGAAATAAGAAACGTAATTAACAATAAAAACTAAATATTTTAAGAACAGTAACATTGGAATAAATAATCATATTTAAACTAAAAAATCGTTAACAAAAGAACAAAAAGAGAAACAAGACAGAACAGTGTGCCCGAGTGTACCCTCAAGCAAGAGAATCATAACCGAAGACAGCGGAAGGCCATAGCACGAGACTATGGCACTACCCAAGACTAGAGAAATGTGGTTTGATTTTGGAGTGTCCTTCTCCTAGAAGAGCTACTTACCGCAACTAAAGTCTCTCTTCTATCCTTAACAGGTAGTAGGTTGGCCAGGGCACCAGCCACCCATTGAGATACTACCGTTAGAGTTATTGGGTTCTTTGACTGGCCAGAAAGTACTACATTGGATCCTTCTCTCTAGTTACGGTTCACTTTTCCTTTGCCTACGCATACACTGAATAGTCTGGTCTATTCTTTACGGATTCTCCTCTGTCCTCGACAACACTTGAGATTACCGAACAATTCTTCTTCACTCAAGGGGTTAACTACTGCACTGTAATTTTTCAGTGTCTACTTTTCTATTGGTAAGGATAGAAGGGACTCTTTAGCTATGGTAAGCAGCTCTTCTAGGAGAAGGACACTCCAAAATCAAACCATAGTTCTCCAGTCTTGGGTAGTGCCATAGCCTCTGTACCATGGTCTTCCACTGTCTTGGGTTAGAGTTCTTTTGCTTGAGGGTACACCTGGACACACTATTCTACCTCATTTCTCTTCCTCTTGTTTTGTTAAAGTTTTCATAGTTTATATAGGAAATATTTATTTAAATGTTACAGTTCTTAAAATATTTTATTTTTCCTTGCTTCCTTTCCTCACTGGGCTATTTTCCCTATTGGGGCCCCTGGACTTATAGCATCTTGCTTTTCCAACTAATAATTAGAGGAAAGTAACCACTGAACAATTACAGTGCAGTAGTAAACCCCTTGAGAGAAGAATTGTTTGGTAATCTCAGTGTTGTCATGTGTGTGAGGATAGAGGGGAATATGTAATAAAAATAGTCCAGACTATTCGGTGTATGTGTAGGCAAAGGGAAAATGAACCGTAAACAGAGAGAAGGATCCAATGTAGTACCACCTGGCCAGTCAAAGGACCCAATAACTCTCTAGCGGTAGTATCTCAACGGGTGGCTGGTGCGCTGGCCAACCTACTACCTGTCAAGGTAGTAGATGGAGGATGAGAAGAGAGAGAGGAGATTAATAGAAAATTAAAAGCAAGAAATGAAGCGTGCAGAACTTTGAGAAAAGCCAATAATAATAATTGTGGAAATAAATGTGGGAATTTAGTATGTTATTGTCGAGGCAACTCTATAGAAATCAGTTGTAAATTTGAAATGGAAAAAGAAACTAATCGCTTTTAAATCACAAGTTTAATTGTTTGCTGAGTATATCTAGTGTAAGAGAATAGGAATAGAAATTGAACTTCTAGAATACTTTGTAGTATTGGGCCTAATGATGGAAAATATATGACTATTAGAATTATCAGCATACCTAGTGTTAGGAACAAGATGGTACTACTCAGGAAGATCTGAATGCATAGGATGGTCAGAATTGTGGAGTCGTTTCCGAAATCAATGCAGATACAAACATAATTTCTGAAGGAGCGTGTAAGCTTAGCGAATTAGTCTGTTTTGACCAAGAGATGACGTTCCTGAATAAATGACATCAATTTAGCTGAAAAAAAAATGGATTCGTAAGCGTCATGAAACTCTGTGAAGCCTTGTCAAAACTAATTTATGTACTTAAAAATAAAAATTTATACTTAATTTTCATATATACATTTCAAAGAATCTAAAGTCTCCAAATATTTGTATCACAGATTTTCACCATCATAGTCTTTATAATAAAGTGTAATTCCATAACTCAATGTAGTCCTGAAGAGGGGTCACGAAGTGATTCGAAACACGTGTCGACAACAAATAAAAAATGGAGGAACGTGAATGCATTTTTTCTGGTATTCAAAAAACTATCTGGAGGGAGATTTTTGAACGCCACATTGTCTATGCAATATATATACTGTATATATATATATATATATATATATATATATATATATATATATATATATATATGTGTGTGTGTGTGTGTGTGTGTGTATGTGTGTGTGTGTGTGTTTGAAAATATCAACTACAATGGCATTTGATACTGAATTCTACCTTGGGAATATATATCCACTGGAATTCATTTATGGTAATAGCTTCTGGCTGGGTAGAGATTCGAATCCGTCCCTATATATATATATATATATATATATATATATATATATATATATATATATATATATATATATATATATATATATATATATATATATATATATATATATATACACATATACATATATATATTCAGGGCTGCAAACTCGTGAATTGAGTAGTAATAAACATTTCTAGAGATATTAGTTGGCTTTCTATATACACTAAACTTGAATCTATCGTTACAACTGTTTAAACGCTAGTATACACTGCATAATATATTGAGGAAGAAATTAAGCAGATTAGGGCAATAAGTAAGACATTGAAGTACCCTGGAATTGTATTCGGTGATGCACTATGAACAGTAAAAGGGACCATCTTTTGTAATGATAATAGGGGGAAACTATAATACACGAAACCTACTAGTACTGTCATATAGTAATTATTTGAAAGAAATTCCCCAATGTGTTAAAACATTTCTACACAAATGCAGCATGTAAGAGCACCAATACAACAAAAACAGCCCTAATAAAGAATTTTCCTGACAGTACCAAAGTATGTGTATATCTTATCTTATATAATTCATGCGAAAAAAAAAATGTATATTAGTCAAACAGGTGAAGCCATAGAAAGAAAAATTGAACTATATAAGAAAAATGTCAGATAATAATACAATGGTAAAAACGACACTTTTAATTGGTCATGTGTAAAGAAACAGGTTCACTAACATAACTCGTTGAAAAAAAAAAAACATCCTAAGAGTCCAGTTTCATGAAAGAATGGTTTGATAACAACTTAAATATAGGACATGGAATGGACAAACTCCATGCATTTATGTGTAAGGGTATCTGCAAGCTTTACATATAAAAAAAAAAAAAACCTTTAACTACTTAATGTAAAACTGACTGTACTGTGACGGGCCGAAAGAGGCTGTGACTAAGAAGGCAGGGTGAAAGCAACTGAGTAACTTCATTACATAACATCAGTTTATATATACATCAAGTCCGGGCAAGAAGGTCATAAAAACATAACAGGCAATTTCATGTTCAACCACAACCGTTTCTGTTAACAGTTACCGGTAAGAAAAACAGACATGTTTATTCAGGTTCCTGTCAGTGCGAGGGGAGAGTGAAAATACAAAGGATAATATATACATAAAATAAGAAATGTCGTTACTATGTACGATCGTGTGACACCTGGTGGGTACAGTACCTTAGATAAAACCTGCTTGTGTAAAATTAATCTGAGATCTAAACTATCATTCACATGTAGGTACAATTATTGTATAGTTTTTTGCATCTTCTATATATACAGTATATATATATATATATATATATATATATATATATATATATATATATATATATATATATATATATATATATATATATGGTTATAATTGAATAAGTGTGTTTATGCATGTCAATCATGTGTGAAAAAATGTATAAGGCTGTAGGTGCATTCATACATTATTAATTGTATTCTCGTAGATATATGTACATATGCATGTATACGTGTTTATATATATATATATATATATATATATATATATATATATATATATATATATATATATATATATATATATATATATATATTACCGTTAAAGTCTAAAATAAGGTAATGCATGAAATACCTGGCGATTTTACGAAATGGCCAAAATTGTCATTTAAAGTGTATATAATAAAATTATAAAATATAACTAGCTATTTCATGAAATCCCATACGTTGATCAGGGAGTGTGTGTGTGTATATATATATATATATATATATATATATATATATATATATATATATATATATATATATATATATATATATATATATATATATATATTGTTCTTAATAATGGTATTCTTATCTCCCTGATCTCTGGCAACAAGAGGAGTTCATATCTCTGTTCCAACTTTCCAGTCATCCTGATGTCTTATTTAGTTTCCATGCCGCTGTTTGTCTTCTTTAGTACAATTATTCAGTACAGTTATTATTATGGCTGTACTATTTCGATTTATTTCATTTTGAAAATGGAAGATATTAGTGCAAAGTTCTCAGCAAAAATGAAGGAGTTACCGGTCGCTACCATCATCGCTTTAATGTCTAAATATTAATATAAAGCTGTTGTTAGTCAAGTAAAGTGTCAAAAAGTGTCAAAACATTCGGAAAAGGGTGCCTTCATATTTCTAGTTATTAAAACCTTGCGATGTGTTTCAAGTACAAGGAAATGATCAGTTGATTTCTCCTAAGTGCAGCACTGAGGATGCCACTAGATATTATTTGACTGACGATGAATAAATGGTATTCTGAATAGAACGCATTGTAGTATTGGCCATGGAGACTGGGATCATATGCTTCACGGGGTAATCAAAAGTTACAAAAAATGGAACACAAAAAAATTTGTCTTTATTTTTACATTGTTGTGAAACAGGTCATAAAAATATTGGTAATAAGAAAGTAATACCTGTTGAACAAATGGTATTTAAGCATTATAACAGCCGATGCCATTTAGACTTGATCGACCTGCAGTCATAAATTGAAGGCAAATACAAATTTACTTTTGTTTGTCAGAAACATTCAACAAAGTCCATTGATTTGCGGCCTTTATAATTTAGTTGATGTTTTTACCATTTTTGGGCCAACATGTGTGTTACAGTCTGACAACAAGCACTTGGACATAGACAAAGTTTTCTTCGCTGCGACTACACACAAAGGTGCAAAAAAAAAGTTGTCCCCCCTGTCACGAACGTCGTCCTTGCTGTAATAAATGACGTATATTATTGACGAAAATTCAATAACATATCGATTAATGGTATAATAGTCTTTTTATATAGTTTACCTGATTAGCATTCGTTATTTCATGTAATCGCTAGTTATTTCATTAAACATCTATTTAATATGTTAACAAAAAATGTCTTATGTATACTTTAACTAAAACCCCGTTATTTCATGAAATCGCTGGTTATTTCATGCATTAACTGAATTACAGACTTTAACTGTGACATTTGTTTATATACACACAAACATATGGAAGTGGATCTTTCTGTGATATTAGAAAAGCTTAAATAAATAAATCCGATTATAATAAGATTGAGTGAAATTAGAAAAAATGGGGAATCTTATATAGAGTTTTGCTTCAGAGGACATGAAAGGAACAAAGAAAATGAAGTGGGGTTTCTTATTAATGAAAATCTTGCTGGTGACATAGAAAATATTTTTTATTCCTAGTGTTAGAATTGCTGGATTAATTATCAAACTAAATAAGAATATAAACAGAACATCATTCAAACGTAAGCACCAATCCCATACAGAGGAAGAAATAGAGCCATTTTATGAAGATCTGAAGATAATTATGAAAAAACGTTAGAATCAAATTACATTTTTGGTGGGGGATTTCAATGTTAAAAGGGGTCAAAAGAAGAGAGGAGAATAAGCATTAGGTAAATCGGGAGTATGCACAGGGAATGACAGAGGAGACATGCTTGTACGATTTTTTGAAAGAAGCAAGCTTAAAATAATGAACACCTTTTATAAAAAAGAACATAGAAATTGGACACGGGGAAACCTAAAATGGAGAAACAAAAAGTTAAAAAAATTTTATTTTCAGTGAAATAGTTAATTTAGTTACAGATGTAACAGGGTTAAACAAGTTGAAGGCAAGCGATCGTAGAATGGTGAGATGAAAAATTCGTTTAGATCTGAGGAAAGAGAAAGAAAAACTAAGTTAAGAAAGTTAATAAACATTCCTGTAAAAAGAGACAAAACTTGATGAGTTTAGTTTTCCAACACATAATAGGTACTCCCAGATAAATGATGAAATGGAAGCAAGTAAAGAAGAATCAACAGTAACTTATCTAAATTTGTATAGGAATCAGCGCAAGAGATAGGAGGAAAAGTTCCTAAACACGATCAAGGAAAACTATCAGGATAGACCAAAAACTTAATAAAGAAAAGATTGGGAATTAGGGTAAAATCCAAGAGAGATCAAATAGAATTAGCAGAACTATCTAAAACAATAAAGAAACTAAAAATCCAAGCTATTCCTACACACATAAGACCAAAATTGAGGAAACACTAAAGAAAAGAAGAAGGATCAGGTTGATGAAAAGTGGACTTGGATAAGAGCACCAACAGATGTTTGTTTTAAAGGATGAAAATGGAAGTATTATCAACAATAGAGATGGAGTGATAAAAATTGCAGAGGATACCTATACAATGCTATAGAATAGTGATATATTGAATAACTTTTCTAATAGAAATAATGAAACACCTAAGGTAGTACCAAACGTAACAATAGGAAAAAAAAGCTATAAAATTTATGAAAAGAGGCAAAGCAGCAGGGGAAGCTGGCCTAACAATTGATTTAATAATAAATGGAGAAAATTTCAGTAGTAAAACTGGCCAAAATTTACATAACATGTCTGCAAGAATGCTATTTACATAATGCTTGGAATAAACCTTGTCATTATACTAATTCACAAAAAGGGAGACAAAAGATGTAAAAAATACCCGCCCATAAGTTTACTCACTGTACAGAAACATCTAAAATATTTACATAGAGCATAGGCCGAATAGAAATACAGCTAGACATAAATAAATCATGAGAGCAGGAAGGCTTTAAAAATGTTTATTTAACAACTGACCATATCCATGTAATTAACAACAAAGCATGGTATTTATAGACACGGAATAGATAGATTTTATGCTAGAACACTTGAAGATATGTATACGAGAAGTACAGCAATCCTAAAAGTATATCAAGCTAGTGAGAAAATCCCGATTAAGAACTTATTCACAGCATACCTAGAGGAAATTTTTAAGAATCTAGACAGGAAAAATATATGAATCAATAC
>NC_090743.1:96972104-96977104 GCF_036898095.1 Palaemon carinicauda | reverse complement strand
AGCGGATGAGGAACTTGGAGTTATGAAGGCTTTGGTTGTGAAGGGAAAACCCACCTAAATCTCGATGAAGTCACTGGCAGTAGGGTGATGAATAGAGTTTAAGGTGATGGACAAACTGTTTCTTTGGCTTTTACTCCAGATGCCTGGCGGTTGATCATAATAGAATTAGTATGGACTGGCAGGGGGAACTTGCCTTAGTTAGATAGGCGCTGCGCATCACAGGAAACTGGCTATCCTTTCATGTATCTAACAATGAATCCTCTATGGATTTAGTCAGGCATGAAAAGAGAAGATGAAAGAGTGGCACCCAGTCCCAGGCGTACGGGGGGGGGGGGGTGGATGGGGGGGGTGCTAAGAATCTCCCGGTTTATAAATACTAAAGAAAAATATAAAATAGGTAATTGGAATGTAAGAACCACGAATCAGGTTGGGAAACAACAGCAAGTGCAGAGTGAATTTATGAATATAGTTTGGATATCTTAGCCATAAGTGAAACACAGTGTAAGGGGATTGATTGGAAAAGGAAACATTAGACCAAGCCAATATATATATATATATATATATATATATATATATATATATATATATATATATATATATATATATATATATATATATCTACTCAGGAAGATCAGATAGAGTTGGAAGAGAAGGGGTTGGAATAATGATGACACCAAGAGCAGATAAGGCATTAACAGAGCGGAGAGCTGTAAACAGTACATTGTTACTATCAAAGTTAAAACAAAGCAGTGCAATAAGAGTAATAAAGTTTGCTATGCCTCAACTAATGATTCCCCTGAAGAAAGGAAAGATGAATACTATGAAGAACTGCAGATGGTAACAGATAAGATCCCTGAGAGAGATTTGAAAATTGTGACTGGCGACTTTTATGCTAAAGTTGGAAAAAATAATCATGGTATAGAGAATGTGATGGATGTCAAAGATCTTGACAAAGTTGCAAATGAAAATGGAAAAAATTTCATGGGTTTCTGTTCAGCAAACAATCTTGTCATTGGAGGTACTCTTTTTCAACACAAGAACATCCACAAGTATACATGGACATCACCATGTGGCAATAAAACAATCAGATAGATCACATTGCCATTAATAAGGAGAGAAGGGTTGCCATTAATAAGGAAAGAAGGAGGACGGTGAAAAATGTAAGAAGGTATAGAAGTGCAGATATTGGTAGTGATCACCGGCTCCTCATTGCCACATTGAAATTAAAACTAAAAGCACCTTACAGGAAGATGGATAAAATACCTAGGTTTGATACAACGAAGCTTTTAGATGAAGAGCACAGAGAAACATTTGCAACTGAATGTAGGAATCGAGTTGCAGTCCTAGAGACTTTAAGAGACGAAAAACAGACAATTAATGAGGAGGGGTGTGATATTAAGAACATATATCAGTCAGCTGATGGTGAAGTCTTGGGAACATGGAGAAAGCCATGGATATCAAATGATACTTGGGATACTATAAAAATGAAACAAAAACAAATATTGTTGAAAGTTTTTGAGGAAGTGATGAAAAATACAAGGTAGAACATGCTAAGTTTTCCAGGATTGACAGTGAGGTTAAAAGAAAAGCCCGGAATGACTGAAGAGATTATTTAAACATTAAAGCAGATGAGACGGACAAAGATATGAATTCAGGAAGTGGCTATAGTGTAATAATTGCTTAGTGAATTATTAATGAAATCTCTATGGGGGCAAAGAAGAAGAAGCATATACCCATCAAAAAGAGATGGCTCTGTTAGCAACAGAAGATGAAGAAAGACAACAATGGATGGAACACTAGTGAGGTTATGAATAGAACATATGAAGGGAATAATTTGATTGATATACCTGAAGCTGAGGAAGACGTTAATGTGCCCATGAATGAATTAAGTGTGTTTGAAGTCGAAGCTATTCTAAAAAAACTAGAGAGATGGAAAGCCCCAAGATACGATGGAATAACTGCTGAGATGATGCTGGCCGAAAATGAAGTGACTCCCAGATTACTTACAAGATTATTTTGTGGAATGTGGCATGAAGAGGCAAAACCTGATGAATGAGAGTTAGGAGTGTTGGTGGAAATAACAAAAAAAAGGAGATCTGACTGATTGCAATAATTACAGAGGCATAACACTAACGTCAGTTGTTATGAAAATATATAGTATGCTTATTCTAAAGAGACTGGAGAGAAAAATTGATGAAAAGCTGAGAGATGAGCAAGCAAGATTTCGAAATAGTAGAAGTTGCACAGACCAAATTTTCATTTTGGGACAAGTTGTACAGCAATGCGTAGAATATAAAAATCCTCTTTTGATGGCATTTGTGGACTATGAAAAAGCCTTTGATAGTGTGCACCGGCAAATTTTGTAGAGAGTCCTGCATTATTGTGGAATTCCTCTTACATATGTAAATTTGGACGTCCATAAAAGACCACTTTTAATCAAGATTGTCTGCCACCGTGGCACCTGTCCAAGGTTTGTTGCCATATTAACAGATAAATCCAGACTGACCAGGATTAAGAGTCCGGCCGGCTGCTCCGGCGATTCATTGCAACAACAAAAAATATGATATTTCTGTCCCAGGGGCAGACCCAGCAACGTAGACGAGGACACAAGTAAGTCCAGGATGGTCGAAAACAGTGAGAGAAGAATACCTGGCACTGATCACGCCAAAGACAAAAAGCGTAACTCATATGGTTCCCTCTGCTCATGGGAAAACTTTTGTCAGTTGCTTAAACCGATGCTTGATGTCAATCATCAGACAAGATATAAATCTAATAAAGATAAATTTTCCTCCATCCTTAATCCCCCTTATGCATGCAAGCCAAATATTAATTATTCTAATCTTAAAATTTTAGTGCAATCACCTACTAGCTATTCCTTACCTTCCCTCAAGCTACTTTTTATTAAAGAACTATCCTTTAATAAAACTACCTATATTCCTTTACATATAATCTTTGCCGCTAATTTTACTACCGTGTAAACGATCTGACGTTGAATCCTCCCCAACCTTTTCTTTCTTTCTAGGTATTGACCTTATCCGTTAATTTGCTTCCTTTCGTTGATTTTTTTCTTTTGCGTTTTTATTGTATTAAGTAAATTATTCTATTATATTTTAGGTTATTTTTATGATATTTTTATTAATTATCTTACCTTATTCCAGGTTATTTCTATGAGTATTTGTTTTTATTACAATATCAGAAATTCTTGTCTTGGTGATATAAATACCATCGTTATTTTAATATATTTCATATTACTCTATTGAAAAAAATTACTTTTTATGATTTTACAATTTAGTGTCGACTCATTTCTTTTAATGATCATGGGTTGGCCTTGATAATAGGAAATATGATTTCCCAAAAGCTAGGTTGAGCGTGATATGTGTGGTGAAAACTTTTCAAGTTTCTGCCTTCAATCACCTTCCTTCTGAAGCTTTATATAAGTTAAAACGCCTTTAACACAGACATGTAGACACACAGACACACACATAGATATAAGTATACACACACTTACACACATTTACTAAATGTGTGTGTATATATATATATATATATATATATATATATATATATATATATATATATATATATATACACACAATTACTAAATGTGTATATATATATATATATATATATATATATATATATATATATATATATATATATATATATATTTAAACATAGATATGTAGGTGTATACATACATACATATATATATATATATATATATATATATATATATATATATATATATATATATATATATATATATATATATATATATATATACAGATATATATACATTTATACACATATGTGTATGTATGTATATATATATACACATATATATGTTTGTATGTGTGTGTATGTTAATGTCAACCACAATGGCATTTATTATTGAACTCATTTATGATGAATATTTCTGGCTGGGCAAGGAAAAGAAACATTATGCTTCTGGGTTGAACCAATGCCAGCAGTGATTTACCAGCCGAGCTATTAAGAATGATAGCGACACTGCTAGCATTGTTTCAACTCAGAGGCTTAGGTTCGAGTCCTTGCCAGCCAGATGCATTTATCATAAAAGAATTTCCAGTGGATATGCATTCCCAAGAGGTAAAATTTTATATTAAATGTCTTTTTGGTAGATATTTACATAAATTAAAATCACCAGCGATAGATAGTCACACACATACACTCTCATATATATATATATATATATATATATATATATATATATATATATATATATATATATATATATATATATATATATATATATACACAGTATATATACTGTATATATGTATATACATACAGTATATATGTATGTACATACAGTGTGTATATATATATATATATATATATATATATATATGTGTGTGTGTGTGTGTGTGTGTGTGTGTGTATATATATATACATATATAATTGCATGAATTACAATTTATTATATAAGATTTGAATAGAGAAACCAGAAATGTAGGACTTTAAATAAATATGAGTAAAACTAAGAAAGACAACGTTCAACGAAAATGTAGAGATAACAAATAAAGAGTTTTAGACAAATCCCTACAGTTTGTTAATGAATATACCTACTTATGATAGACAGTAATTGTTTCCCCAGGACATGAGATCGAAATTAAAAGTAAGATATTCATTGGATGGTGAGCATTTGATAAACAAAATGAGATTAGGAAACGTAAAATGCCCCTTTTCTCCAAAAAGAAAAGTATTCAATGAGATGGCTGTACAAGTTTTGACTCATGTTTCAGAAACATGAAGCTTCACTGAAGCCTTAGAATATAAGCTGGTTACAACTCAAAGAGCTATGAAAAGACTACTGATGAAAATAACACTAAGAGAGAGAAAACGAGCAACACGGATACGACATCAAACTAAAATAGATGATAATCTAACAACAGGTAAGAAAAAGAAATAGACATGGGCAGGAAATATAATGAGGATATAAAGATGGACGTTATGAATAACACAATGGGTCCTTGGAGATT
>NC_090743.1:96947104-96967104 GCF_036898095.1 Palaemon carinicauda | reverse complement strand
AACAAATTATGATTTGCAGATGTTATCTTTTGGTGGATGTGTTTGTCAGTAGGCCGAGTAATGAGAAACTCAATCTTCCTCATTCTTGTTTTCCTGAGGTTGAACTAAGTAGTTGAGCTTTTCAGTCCGATTAAATTAAAGCTCTCTTGATAGACCATGATCCCCATTGAGGTGTAGATCCAAATGGTATTTTTTCTTTGTTTTCTATAAAGAGAGCCAATTTCTTAGCTCATGAATTGCCTGGTATTTTTTGAAAGTTCTTGTTAGGGAATTGGTAATTTTACTCCATCATGTAGATATGTTTGTGGCAGCACAAGTCCAGCTGATTACTGGAAAAATTCTGTAGATACCATATTATCTAAAGTTTTTGAACATCTTTTGACAAAAGGTCTAAATAGGAGCCTCTGATGCCCTTCCTACAATCTCCAATGCTGTAAAGAGATTCCTTGCTTGTGGTCAGGAAGCTTATATGATTGTTCTTGATTTTATTTCTCCCTTTGAGTGTGTTAACTACGAGCCCCTTGTTTTCAAACTCAAACAGTGGGAGTAGGAGTGTCTTTTCTTACTATCATTATTGATTTGCTTTAGTAATAGATTACGAAGAGATGTTGTTGATGGGCGCCATAGGGAGCAAAAGAATGTGATATCTGGTGTTTCTTAGGGTACTGTTCTTGGGCCATTATTTTCCATCTTATATACACATGTGGTCTAAAATCAAGCTTGTTGCATATGCAGATGATGCTACTTTCTTTGCTTTAATTCTGTCTTCTGAATGTAGATCTGGGGGAATTAGGGGGAATAGAATTAAGCACTAACAAAACTCAAGTATAATATTGTCAGTAGGTTAAGGACAATGGCTCCTTGATATCCAGATCTCAGCATTGATAATTGTCTTATTGAGAAAGTCTTTTAAGATTTTCAGTGATCAATCTACCCTGATGAAGTGTAATAATTCTTTCATTTTGCCTTGTTTCAACTATTGTTCTCTTGACAGGTCTTCGGCTACTGAATCTCCTCTTAATTTGTTGGACAAGAACGAACAGTCTATTAATTATTTTATTCTTGATCTAGATATTTAACCCCTGGCACCATCGTTCAGTTAGTCCATAATGCATGTTGCATAAGATTTTTCACAACTCTGACCATCCTTTATATTCAGAGCTTCGCAAGCAGTGCCATCCTACTTTTAATATTGTGTATGTAGTTACTTCTAATAATCGTCCCTTCTCTATCATAAGGCTCAATGTTACACAGTATTCTGGAGTTTTTATTCCAGCCTTGACCAAAATGTGAAGTGATCTTCCTATTCGGGCAGTTAAACCGGTGTAATTTCTAAAGTTCAGGCTTGCAGCAAATGTTTTTATGTTGAAGAGGCTGGCATAAATCTCTCTTTAAAGTTTTTATATGATAGAACTATTTTGATATTATTTTCTATTTTCTAATATCGTATATTAATTGTTTATTACTTATGTAGTAGTTTATTCATTTCTTTATTTCCTTTTCGTACCTGGCTATTTTTCCCAATTGGAGCCATTGGGATTATAGAATCCTGATTTTTCACCTAAGGCAGCAGCTTAGCTAATACTAAAATTATTATTATTAATAATAATAATAATAATAATAATAATAATAATAATAATAATAATAATAATAATAATATTTAATGAGCTATGGTATGACTTGAAAGAGATGAGAAAATATATGCAGATACAATAGATAAGGTTATAGACTAACACTCAGACATGCTTAATGTTATAACTGACAGTAAATGCTTCCCCACGGCACAAGACCGAAATTAACAGAAGGAGAATCAAGAGATGGAGAACTTCTGGTACACAAAAAGAGATTACGAAAAGTAAAATGCCACTTGCTCTTAAAAGAATACTTATTCATATGATCTTATCAGTGATAACTTATGCATCTGAAACTTTGAGACTTACTAAAACCTTTGAATATAAAATAGTTGAAATTCAAAATGCTATGGAAATAATAATAATGGGAATAACACTAAACAGAAAAGAAGCAATGTGGATAGGTGAGCAAACTAAAGTAGAAGATATTGTAACAACATATAATAAAAAGAAATGGACATTAGCCGGACATATAATAAGAACGAGAGATAATAGATAATAGACGTGAGTGTAAGGATATTTTTGAGATATTTATCCTGCAGTGAACTTGCTATGGCCGACAATAATGATGAGGATATATAACAGTTTTCACGTATCTAAATTGTTCCAGTCTTTTTACCGAAGCCACTACTTTCACGTATGTATATCGTGTTACTAACTTCTTTACTGCTAACCATAACCTAAGTCTTATATACTTTTATTCTCTCTCTCTCTCTCTCTCTCTCTCTCTCTCTCTCTCTCTCTCTCTCTCTCTCTCTCTCTCTCTCTCTCTCTCTCTCTCGGCTATTATTGCTCTAAAACCCTTGTCTGAAAGTCTTCCACATTTTCAGTAATAATCACCAAATCGTCTGCAAATAGCAAATCCTGCAACTCTTCATTTCCATTCTTTCCCCTTAACACATCCAACATCAGCACAGTTGAAAATGGGTTTAATGCTGCCACTTGGTATGAGCCAGCACTAACTTCAAAGGCATCTGATTCCCCAACTTATGTTGTTACTTTTGTCCTTGTTTTTGTGTACTTCATCTCAACGCTTCCAGTCAACTTCTCTTCGAAGTTCCTCTTCCTCAAGCACCAAAACAAAATTTCCCATGCGATTCCATCATAAATCTTCTCTAATTCTCGCAAAACACAAAAGAGCTTCTGATTTCCCTTTAGCATCTTTACACACATACGCGCGCGCGAGCGCATATACACACACACACACACACATATATATATATATATATATATATATATATATATATATATATATATATATATATATATATATATATATATATATATATATGGCTTCCACATTCGAAGAACACCAAACCACGCTGGCTCCGTGGCAGTTAGATCTTGCTGATCCCAGGGACTTAGCCTCACTCAGAATATTGACTATCTTTTTGAGCTTGGGAAAAAAGGGGGAGATAATTGTTGACCTAACAGCATCCTATGACACTGTGAACCACAGGTTGTTTCTTTTGAAACTTGCCAAAGCTATTCGCAACAGAGCATTCCGCATTTCATCCAGTCACTTCTGAGTAAGACTTTGCTTTGTTGCAATGGGCGGTAAGTAAAGCGAAAAAAGAAGAAATATCTCTCACAGAGGCCTGTGTTGGCCCCGATGCTTTTCAACATCTATACCAATGATGATTCAAAGTTTAGAGCCATAGATTTATATATGTAAATGATCTGTGCCAACCAACCAATCGGATTCATTTGTTACCTTTGAGAGCAAATCATCTGATGTTTTAAAAAACTTAATGAATACTGCAAGCAAACCTTTTTTTATTTTTCAACCCCCCAAAAAAACAGAGGTATGTGCTTTCCATCTTAAAAACTACCAGGCAAAAGGGGAATTGAACAACTCATAGAATGATAAGAAACTGATGAATTACAGCTTCCATGTTTATTTAGAACAAATATTATTTTTAAGAGAAAATGTAAGAAAAAATAAAGGAGAATATATATAACCCAAAATAAGCTCCTTGGTAAACTTGCCAATTAAAATTGGGGAACAAACCCTCAAATTCTAAGGAAAACAGCTATGCCACTAAACTACTCTACTGCCGAATACTGCTCACCACTCTGGGAAAGGCCATGTCATTTCCATAAAGTTGACGCCAAACTAAATCAAGCATATTGTATAATTACTAGTGCCTTAGGACCAACACCCCTTCCAGTACTCTACAGATTGGCCACCACTGTATCACCGAACATCCACCGAACAGCCCATAAAAGGACCCGAAAATATAAACAAGAGAACGATGAAAAGCACCTCCGCTATGATCCCTGGACAGTTAGACAACATAGAACAGTGGAAAGAAAAAGACCACTGCCCACCTGGTGAGACTATCAAGAGTCCTTCCCCAAGGAACAAACTTAGTTAGAAAGGATTGGGGTAATCGAGAAAAATTGGATCCACGTTGCTCTTTATCTTTCTCTTAGCGTTATTCCCATCATTATTCTTTCCATTTCTCTATAGGTTGTAATTGGCTTATGGTCCAAGGCATAGATATCCAAATCTCCAAGTTTCGGAAGAATAAGTTAATATTAGCAGTTCCATCTAATTAAATACTTTTCTTTTTAGAGAGAATGACATATTACATTTCATAATTTCGTTTTGTTTATCAAAAGCTTTATACCATAATCCCTATTTGTTTTCTCTCAGCATTTTCATTAAACATTATCTTGGGTTTATTCATATAAATCTTATGTCCTACACTTCAGCTTTCTCTATTCAGATCTTCTATACTCTTCTGCAATTCCTCCTATCACTAAACAAAACTTTGTTATCTGAAAATCCTAAGTTGTTAAGGTATCCCCCATTAGTGTTAATCCCTACATTTTGTCTATCTATTTTTTAAAACTTCCTCAAGGCTTGCTGTGATTAATTTAGGAGAAATGGGGTCTCCCTGTTTAGCTCTCTCTCAGTCGGAACTTGCTCACCATATGTAAAGGCTTATCCATAACCCTTATGTGTGGTTTCTGCCTTGTTTTATATGTGCATATATATATATATATATATATATATATATATATATATATATATATATATATATATATATATATATATATATATATGTGTGTGTGTGTGTGTGTGTGTGTGTGTGTGTGTTTGTGTGTGTGTGTTTGCATATGTGCGTGCATGTATGTATATATGATGACAGCAAGCCGGGAGGAAAAAGGAAACGAAGATTGGACAAGCGCTTTCGTGTTATTATTACACAGCTTCACGGTCTTATGGTTTAAAAATACAATTAGAATACAAAGAAACCTCTGTGATGACGTAAAACAGAAAAAATGAGCAAATTACAAATTACTTAAAAGCTAGTTGTTTAAAAATGTTGTTTACAAGAAATTCATCCAGTTTGTACATACCTGAACTGGTGTTAAGCAGATCTTCGAAATTTTTCTTAATTAAAACTGTTTCAATGATATTTCTTTTAACAAAATCTTTGCAAAATATAAGTTCTTTAGCAGCTTTCCAATTAATAGCGTGGTTGCACTCATTCATATGCTGAAAAAGACTGCTGGCAATGTTCCCCGTTCTTACATTATATTTATGCTGTTTTAATCTAGTTTCTAGTGCTTTGCCACTTTGACCGATATACCGTTTATTACACTGATTGCATGGAATTTCGTATACACATCCGTTAATCTGTTTTGGGGAATTTTTTATCAATATATTCTTGAGTGTGTTGTTTCTAAAAATTACATTAATTCCAAAAGGTTTTAAAATTCCAGGTATAGGTACAAACTGTTTGAAAAAAGGTAAAACAAGGAGGTTATTCACATTAAAATCATCGTTGTTAACAAAGCCATAAAAAGTTTTCTTTGCCTTTTGACAGGCTCTGTTTATGAAATGTGATGGGTACTTTAAAATAGATGCTATTTCATGAATTTTCCCAAGCTCAGCTTCAAGGAGATCAGGGCAACTTACCCGCAGTGCCCATGAAGAGGTGTAATAATAACACGAAAGCGCTTGTCCAATCTTCGTTTCCTTTTTCCTCCCGGCTTGCTGTCATCTTGAGACATCGCATGTTCCAGCGATTTGTCATTAGTATGTATATATATATATATATATATATATATATATATATATATATATATATATATATATATATACATATATATATATATATATATATATATATATATATATATATATATATATATATATATATATATATGTGTGTGTGTGTGTGTGTGTGTGTGCGTGAGTGTTTGAATATGTGCGTGCATGTATATATATATATATATATATATATATATATATATATATATATATATATATAAATATATATATATATATATATATATATATATATATATATATATATATATATATATATATATATATATATATATATAACAAGTATTTTTAGTTCGTCAATCCATCACGTTCTCTTCCTTTCCCTGCTTCTTTTGCAATCTCTAGGGCCCCATTTACATATTCTTAATGTCTACCTTTTATCTGTCACTCTCATCATATGTTTTGCAGATGTTCGTTTCTTTTGCTTATTTGTTATTAGAATATCCTTTACTTTAATTTGGTCTCGCATCCAGGTTGCTCTTTTTCTGTTTTTTACAGTTATTCACATCTTTATTTTTTCCACAATTCTTGGAGTTGTAACTAGCTTATGTTCTAAGGCTTCAGTAGGGCTCTATATTTCTTATGAATAAGTTAATACTGGTAGGATCATCTAATCATATATTTTTCTTTTTAGAGAAAGTGGTATTTTACATTTCCTAATCATTTTTTTTTACCAAATGCTCTCCATCCCATGCTTATCCTTCTTTTAATTTTTATCTCATGGTATGGGGAAACACTTACATTCTGTCCAAAGTACATATATTCATTAACAATCTCTAGAAGTTCGTCAATAACCTTATTTGTTGTTACTCGGCATATTCATTGAACATCGTCTTAGTTTTACTCATATTTATCTTTAATCCTACATATCTGCTCTCTCTCTCTCTCTCTCTCTCTCTCTCTCTCTCTCTCTCTCTCTCTCTCTCTCTCTCTCTCTCTCTATATATATATATATATATATATATATATATATATATATATATATATATATATATATACATACATATATATATACTGTATATATATATATATATATATATATATATATATATATATATATATATATATATATATATATACACACACTTACTGTATATATTGTGTGATAGGAATTTTACTTATTATACTCTTTGTTTAATTGGTATTATCCCTTTCTCATATATCGACGTATTATACGTATCCTTATATTATGTAATAAATGACCCCAGACAATATATAGTGGAAGAAGATATTTTCAAGAACAAACAAACAAAACACTACTACGAGAGCGAACAAAGAACTTCCCGGAAAGCAAGCAGGAAAACGCCTTTAACTCGTAACTTTGATATCGGGATCCAGGCACGAAACCATTAATTTACAAGAGCCAGACAAATAACGCCAACAAGAGAAGAAGTAATTGCTCGCACGTACCTACAACGTTCAAGAAACCGTAGATCGATGTGGGAGGCAGAGTGTTTATATTGCAGGTGTAGTATCCGTGATCCCTGATGGTGACGTTGGTGATCGTGAGAATCCACGTCGATCTTTGTTCTCTCTGCACAGACATTCGGGGATCCCTGATGATTACGGCTTCGCCCATCGACAAGACTATGTTGGTCACTTTTTTCATCCATGCTACCTGAATCGAAGGATAAATTATAATAATAATAATAATAATAAGAAGAAGAATAAGAAGAAGAAGAAGAAGAAGAAGATGAAGAAAAAGAAAAATAACAATAACAACAACAACAACGACAACAACGAGGTAATCGTTGCTGAAATATAAATCCTCATTACCGCTAATTTAACAACTGGTCTTTAAGACTACTTTTACCAAGGTGTATAGAAATATAAAGACCTTTCATTTGCTATATACAGTTGACGGTCCAAAGGTTTAAAGGCCGCTAATGATCGGTAGAGGCAAGGGACAGTGACATAGCCCTGTTAAGCAGACCAATCCTCTAGCGACTGAGCATATTACATATAATCAGCGCCCAAGCCCCCTCTCCACACAAGCTATCAGCTGATGACACAGCAGATAGACCTACAGGCTCCCCCAAACCCTCCATCCTTAGCTCACAAGGATGGTGAGGTTGCAGCAACCAAAAGAACTAACAAGTCTGAGTGGGACTCAAACCCCAGTTCGGCAACCACCAGGCAAGGGTGCTACCACCAGGCCACCACAGCTCTTGAATTAACGGTAAGTTATTCAGATCCTTAACTATGAGGCTTGTTCGTTATAGGATTGTAGGGAATAGCAAATTGAAAAATCTTTTTAACGAATATATGCGGAAACTAGAAATGAAACAAGTAAAAAATTATCAGCATTATGATAATTGCTATTATGACTACTTTTATGTAAAATTGCATAAGAGTCCATTAGAAACCTCCCTATTTCGTGATCCCAACGGCAGAAAGTAAAGCCTCTTCAGAAGATCGTCGTCCTTGGTTATGGGGCAGGGTTAAAGGGGGGCTTCTGGATATCAGCAGCTATTGCCTAGGTCTTGGGGTTCACAGCTTGGGGGAGAAGAGGGGTTGAGTACTCAATATAATGTGTATATATATATATATATATATATATATATATATATATATATATATATATATATATATATATATATATATGTATATTTATATATATATATATATATATATATATAAGTATATATATATATATATATATATATATATATATATATATATATATATATATATATATATATAAGTATATATATATATATATATATATATATATATATATATATATATATATATTTATATATATATATAAGTATATATATATATATATATATATATATATATATATATATATATATATATAAGTATATACATATATACTTATAGATATATATATATATATATATATATATATATATATATATATATATATATACTTATATATATATTATATATATATAATTATATATATATATATATATATATATATATATAATTATATATATATATATATATATATATATATATATATATATATATATATATATATATATATATATATATATATAGTCCATAGGACTTTTTTATTGTTCTTTCATCCTGTTAAGTTATGTAAGACATTTAAACTTTTATTGGAGTATCAGAAAATTAAATCCAAATATACTAAATTATTTTAATTAATTCTAATAGAAGTGATTAAGACATTTTATAGTGATGTTTGCATGAGACAATGAGACATGATTTTTCGCTTTAAACTGTGAAATAAAATACAGCAAAGGGACAGTGATATATATAGCCTCCTGGCTAGTAAAGTGGTAACGTGTTCGCCTATCATTCGTATGGTGGCAGATCGATCACAGCCCGGGACTATGAGTTCTAAGCCGTTTACTGGGGAGGCCACTACTATGTTTGGGCACCACACTGGGCTGTTGGGCTTTCCCGGCTGACGTTCTGATGAGAATCTATTCTGGTGAAACTGGAATTGAAACAAGTCACCTTTCCTATACCCTTTGGTTTTCAAATCACATAGCCCAACAGAAATGGTGTATCTACTAACATCCCTCTGTTCCAAAAGGAGGAAGAGGGACTATGAACAATTCAAAGAAGAAGAATATATGCATTTGAAATGAGAAAAGTTTATCCTCTTAATGTAATGGTACCAAAATGAGCTAAACTGACACAAACACAGATTGCCCAGAGTTTAGACTCGCGGCCATAGCCCCCTAATTATAGTTTATACTATTAAGTAATTCGTTTATAACAAAATAAGGCTTTATAATGCAATAATCGATGATGATTATCCTCGATCCGTTGTTTACCTAACGTATAATTAAGGCAGATTATCAGGGAAAATAACCAATATTTTGTCCATGTGATGATTTAATCGTAGAAAGTATTTGGTTAACATATGAACCTGGGGTATTATTTAGAATTATTGATTATTCAAATTTTATAAGGTTGCTAAAGGGTTTATTACTATAATCAACATATTAGACTGATAACTATTTTCAATGAAACGGCTATTTAAATAGGTTATAGGAGAAATTATATATATATAAATATATATATATATATATATATATATATATATATATATATATATATATATATATATATATATATATATATATATATATATATATATATATATATCATCATCATCATCATCATCATCATCATCATCATCCTCTCCTCCTACGCCTATTGAAGCAAAGGCCCTCCGGTAGATTTCGCCAGTCGTCCCCATCTCGAGCTTTTAATTCAATACTTCTCCATTCATCATCTACTTCGCGCTTCTTAGTCCTCAGCCATGTAGGCCTGGGTCTTCCAACTCTTCTAGTCCCTTGTTGAACCCAGTTAAACGTTTCGTAAACTAATCTCTCTTGCGGAGTGCGAAGAGCATGCCCAAACCATCTCCATCTACCCCTCATCATGATCTCATCCAAATATGGCACTCGAGTAATCTCTCTTATAGTTTCATTTCTTATCCTGTCCTGCCATTTAACTCCCAATACCCCTCTGAGGGCTTTATTCTCAAATCTACTTTATCTATTGGAGATTGTTTCCTTGTTATACCATGGCTCATGTCCATATAGTAACACCGATCTCACTAGACTGATTTATAGTCTGATTTTTATATTGAATTTTAGGCGATTTAATTTCCAAATTTTACTTAACCTAGCCATTGTCTGGTGTGCTTTTTTCAGTCTTTCACCAAACTCTAATTTTAAAGACCGTGTATTGAAGATCATAGTTCCTAAATACTTGAATGATTCTACCTCCTTAATCCTTTCTCCTTCCTTTGATATTTCATCTTCCATTGCACACTCCGTTCTCGTCATCTCTGTCTTTCTTCTATTAATCTTGAGCCTAAACTCGTGTGATGTTTCATGCATTCTTGTAAGCAAGCATTGCAAATCCTGTGGTGGTCTGCTAACAAGGACAGCGTCATAAGCATACTCTAGGTCTGCTAATTTCCTATCACCCATCCAGTCCAATCCTTCTCCACCATCTCCGACTGTTCTACGCATTACAAAATCCATGAGGAGTATAAAAACATAGGTGACAACACATTCCCTTGGAGTACTCCGCTGTTCACTGGAAATTCATTTGATAAGTCTCATTAACATTAACTTTGCACTTGCTATGCTCACGAACAGACTTAATCAAATTCATTTATTTAACAGAAATTCCATAATTACGCAGGACTCTCCACAAAATTGGCCGGTGCACACTATCAAATGCCATTAAACGTGGTTTTCTACATCCTACGCATTTCTGAACATGTCTCAAAATGAAAATTTGGTCAGTGCAACTTCTACTTTTTCGAAATCCTGCATGTTCATTTCTCAGCCTTTCATCAATCTTTCTCTCCAGTCTCTTTAGGATAAGCATACTATATATTTTCATAACAACTGACGTAAGTGTTTGGTGTGTGTATACATACATACATATATATATATATATATATATATATATATATATATATATATATATATATATATATATATATATATATATATATATATGTGTGTGTGTGTGTGTGTGTGTGTGTGTGTGTGTGTGTGATATTTTTCCTTCTTTTGTACAAGGAAACAATAATTTCAAGTCCATATCTTGATATGCGACTTAAGAACTCATTGCTGCATTAATTAACAAAAGAACACCCACAATACTCTTCATAAAATACTTCAATAAATGTAGCTGTTTTCACGTGACATGGATAACCAAAAGTGCTTTATGAAAAAAAAAAAAAATACCTTTCTCTTTGGGGACTTTAAGATTCATTGGTACCTATTGCCATTCAAATTAGAGTTTTTTATCAGAATTTACGGAATTTTGGAATGCTGGGACAGTCCTTCTATCACAAAATACAATAAACTAGTATGATATTTTTACTATGTTTAGCTCTAAACAATTTCTGGGTACGGGCGTTCATTACATTCAGGCAAGCAAGAACTGAACCTAGAGTCCCTGTTGGTCAACATTGAAATCTCTTTCTGTGGAATATCTAAAAGTAATGCCTATTTACATATATCACATTCACATGAAAACCATGCAACATTCTGTCATGCTGGAAAATTTTGATTCTAAATTATTATTTATCTTTTCTTTAAACTGGAACTCTAGTGTGATCTATAAAATATGATAGGCTACTTCCTCCATCCTGAAATTATGTAGAGCCATTCAAGAGTGAGTGCTTCTATTTAGGACCTCTTTTGCAGATCACAATGGGTATTATTACAGCTATTGAAGAAATCATTTTTAAAATCTAAGAAATATGAATAGAACAAGGTTATACCAAGGTTAATGTAAATAGTTATTGTTTTTAATCTACTTCCCGGTGATGTTCATTCAAAAATTCCTTATATGCTCATTTCAAATCATCATATTAATTCCACTTTTCCTCTTTTTTACAATGCCTGACCTTTTGAAAAACTAAATTAGGCCTTAAAGCTATTGACTGCTATCGTTGCAACCTTGTTTAAGTGGTAAAAGGTTTTATGTATTTTGCATAGAAAATATTATAATTGTTATAATTATGTATAAAATATATGCAGCACTTATGAAACATTAGGTTAATATATTATTCACATCGAGATCTATCACTCATTCACACTCAGTAGATACATTCATGAACCTGCAGTATGAGACTAATTCCTCGCTATGTGTATGGTGCCCCATTCCAGGGGTATTTACGTTAAGAAAATAAGACACTATACATAACAACTACCCATCTTATAAATTAAGAAATGATTTCCACCATTTCCAGCAATCCTGAAACATATTCATGCCAGAAAAAAGAATTGGCAATAATTTCAAATCTCTCCCTCCGTAAAGACTAATTTCTAGTTTTCTTGATCCTTTGTAAAATAATATTCTTTGCGCAAGCAAGACCAGAATTCAAAGTATTGAATCAGGGAAATTTTCTATTATAATAGGTACCAAAGGCAATTGGATAAGTGGTCTTACTCTTACTCTTACCAGCATAATAGAAAAAGAGAAAATAATAGGTAGGAAAATGAATAGTGGCAGTCGAGAAATGAAATTATTTGATATTCGTAATCCAATATTGGACAACTGATTTCCGTAGAGACTTAAACTTTTTACACCAGATAGGTCGGTTGAGACGCATTAGCTCACTAATCTCAGGATTTCATAAACTATTTAAGGATTTCATGTTATAAACAAAAGGGTATGTGGAGGTAGTAGAGGCAACATAAGTTGTATTTCATGAATAGTACTATGAGGTAATTCTAAAAAGAATTATGAAGACTACCCAATCAAATATTCAAAACCTTTCACGGGTGATGCAGGCTTTATTTTATTCATAAATAGTAAATGAAATTAGGACACACCACAGCGAATAGAAAATAAGAGGTCAATAAAAAGAAGAAGAAGAAGAAGAAATGAAGCTCTCAAATAAAAGACGAATACACAACTATTTCATAATTAGCTACACTACCACTATAAATAACAAATCAAAGTCACTATACGGTATATCTCAGCTATGCTGAGCTAGGCAGTATATCTTAGCAATCCATGTTTGCCAAGGATTATATAAGCGGATGAGTAACCTAATTGGGTAACAGGAAGAGGGTGTGGAGTAAATGCCCCTCCTTAATCACGACGAAATTACTGGCAGCAGGGTGATGAATTGGATTTAAGGTGATAGGACAAGATGTCTCTTCGGTTCTTAATCCTGATGCCTGGCGGGTTGTCTTACTGGAATTAGTTTGGACAGGCAGGAGTCACTTGCCTTATTTAGATAGGCACTATGTGTCACAAGGAACTGGCTATCCTTTGATCAATCTAGCTAATGAATCCTCCATAAATTTAGTCAGTCTATAGAAAGAGAGAATGACAGAATGGTACCCAATCCCGGATGTAGCAAGGTACTGAAAATCTCCCAATTTTTAAACACTAAAAAAAATTTGAAAATTGGTAATTGTAAAGTTAGAACAATGAAACAGTTTGGGAAGTTACAAGAAGTGGAGAATGAATTTATAAAACATAGTTTGGATACCTTAGCCCTAAGTGAAGCACGTTGTAAGAGGAATGGTAAAGAAATCTTAGTACCAGTATATATATATATATATATATATATATATATATATATATATATATATATATATATATATATATATATATATATATATATAATATATATATATAATATTATATATATATAATATTATATATATATATATATATATATATATATATATATATATATATATATATATATATATATATATTATATATATATAATATACTGTGTATATATATATATTATATATATATATAATATACTGTGTATATATATATATATATATATATATATATATATATATATATATATATATATACATATATATATATATATATATATATATATATATATATATATATATATATATATATATATATATATATATATATATATATATTCAGGAAGATCAGATGGAGTTGAAAGAGAAGGGGTAGGTATGATGACACCAAAAGCTGAAAATGCATCAACTGAGTGGAGAGCTGTAAACAGTAGATTATTACTTGAAAAGCTTAAATCAAAGCCGTGTAATATGAGTATCATAGTTTGCTTTGAACCAACAAATGATTCCTTTGAAGAAAGGAAGGATGAATACTATGAAGAACTGCAAATTATAATAGATGAGATCCGAGAGAGAAATTAAAAAAATTTTAATTGGTGACCTCAATGCTAAAGTTGGAATGAATAATCAATGAATAGAGAATGTGATGGGTATTGAGGGTCTTGGCGAAATTGAAAATGAAAGTGGAGCACTTTTTGTAAGTTTTTAAAACAAACAAACTTGTCATTGGAGGTAATCTTTCCCAGCACAAGGAGATCCACAAATATACATGCACTTCACCACGTGGCAATTACAAAAATCAAATAGATGGATTCAAGGTGATTGATAATGAAGCTACCTTTAAAAAGCTCAGGAGATAGAAAGTCCCTGGATACGATGGAATAACTGCCGAGATGATATTAGCCGCAAATGGATTGACTCCCAAGATAATTACAAGATTATTTTGTAAAATGTGGCATGAAGAGGCAAAACCTGATGAATGGAAGCTAGGAGTGCTCTTGAAAATGACATGAAAAGGAGACCTGAATTATTACAATAATTACAGGTATCACACATGAGTTGTCATGAAAATATATAGTATGCTCATTCTCAAGAGAAAAAAGAGATAGATTGATCAAAAGATGAGCGATGAACAGATAGGATTTAGAAAATTAGAAGTTTCACTGACCAAATTTCATTTTAAGACATGTTGTGCGGCAATGTGTAGAATATATGAATCTACTATTTATGGCATTTGTGGACTATGAATAAGCCCTTGATAGTATGGAGAGTCCTGCGTTATTGTGGAATTAGTATTGAATATGTAAATTTGATTAAGTCTGTTCATGAGTATGATAAGTGCAAAGTTAATGTTAGAAGTCCTATCAAATAAATTTCCAGTGAACAACAGAGTACGCCAAGGAAATGTGTTGTTACCCATGTTGTTTATCCTCCTCATGGATTTTGTAATGCATATAACATTTGGGGATGGTGGGGAAGGATTGGGCTGGATTGGTGATAAGAAATTAGCTGACCTGGAGTATGCTGAGGATGCTATCCTTATTAGCAGAATGCATGAAATATCACAGGAGGTTGGTCTAGAGCTAAATAGAAGAAAGACAGAGATAATGAGAGCCGAATATGCACTGGAATATAAAATATCATTGAAAGGACAAAGGATTAATGAGGTAGAATCATTTTAATATTTAGGAGCTATAATCTTCAATACATGGCCTTGAAATTTGGAGTTTAATGAAAGATTGAAAAAAACAAATCAGGCAATGGCTAAGTTAAGTAAAATTTGGAAATCAAATTGCCTGAAATTACATATGAAAATCAGCCTATATCAGTTTAGTAAGATCAGTATTACAATATGGACATGAGTCATGGTATGAAAATATCCAACAGAGATTGTACATTTGAGAACAAAGCCCTTGAATAAATATTGGGTGTTAAGTGGCAGGACACGATTAGAAAATAAAGTAACAGATTTCTCGACTGCCATATTATTATTATTATTATTATTATTATTATTATTATTATTATTATTATTATTATTATTATTATTATTACCAGCCAAGCTACTACCCTAGTTGGAAAAGCAAGATACTATAAGCCCAAGGGATCCAACAGGGAAAAATAGCCAAGTGAGGAAAGGAAATAAGGAAATAAATAAACGATATAAGAAGTAATACAAAAACAAAATAAGAATATTTCAGAAAAACATTAACAATATTAAAAAATTTAATTAACATATATACTATAATAAGACTTATGTCAGTCTGTTCAATATAAAAACATTTGCAGCAAGTTTGAACTTTTGAAGTTCTGCTGATTCAACTACCCGATTAGGATGGCCATTCCACAACTTGGTCATAGATGGAATAAAACTTTTAGTATACTGTGTAGTCTTGAGTCTCATGATGGAAAAGGCCTGACTAATAGAATTAACTGCATGACTAGTATCACTAACTGGATGGAACTGCCCAGGAAGATTTGAATGTAAAGGATGGTCAGAATTATGAAAAGTCTTATGCAAATTGTATAATGAACTAATTGAACAACGGTGTCAATGATTAATATCTAAATCAGAAATAAGAAATTTAATAGACCATAAGTTCCTGTCCAACAAATTAAGCTGAGAATCAGCAGCTAAAGACCAGACAGGGAAACAATACTCGCAACATGGTAGAATAAAAGAATTCAAACACTTCTTAAGAATAGATTGATCACCAAAAATTTTAAAACACTCTCTGTAAGCCAATTCTTTGTGCAATTGGAGATGACACGGACCTAATGCGTTTCACAAAAGTAAATTTGCTGTCGAGAATCACACCTAACATTTTAAATCATACAAAGTTAAAGAAACATTATCAATGCTGAGATCCGGATGTTGAGAAACCACTGTCGTTGACCAACTTACAATTATACTTTGAGTTTTGTTAGGATTCAACTTCATACCCCATAATATGCACCATGCACTAATTTTAGCTGAATCTTTATTAAGGGATTCATCAACCCCAGATCTATATTTAGAAGAATTGATGCAAATAGAGTGGCATCATCTGCATATGCAACAAGTTTGTTTTCTAGGCCAAACTACATGTCAAGTGTACATAGTATGAAAAGTAATGGGCCAAGAACACCACCCTGTGAAACACCAGATACTATACTAACTATGGTGCCCATCAACAAAAACTCATTGTTTAAGTTTGAAAACAAGGGCCTCCTGACTAACATGGTGAAAGACCACTAAAATCAATGACAATCCTACGAACTTCCTGACCAAAATCAAGGGATTTCTGTACAGAATTGGATATTGTAAGAAGGGCATCACATACTCCAAGGCTTTTATGAAAACCAAATTGCAAACTATGAAACAGATTACCTTCAACAAACCTATTAAGATATTTTGCCAGAAGATATTTAAAAACTCTAGATAATATGGGAGTTAAAAGAAATTGGGCGGTAATCAATTGGACTTGAGCTACCACAAACACATTTACATAGTGGAGTAACGTTACCAATTATCCAACAAGTGCTAAAAGCTCCTCTTTTTGCTAACTTGCGCAAAATAACAAATTACTTTGGAGCTAAGAAGTCTGCAGTTTATGAAAACAAGAAAAATACCATTGGGTTCTACACCTCCATATGCATCAAGGTCCATCAAAAGAACTTTGATTTCACGAGATCCAAAAGCTAAACTAGTTAGTTTAGCATCAGAAAAACATAGATGAAGAAGTTCGAGTTTCTCATTACTCTGTTTACTGTCAAACACATCAGCCAAAAGGGTTGCCTTTTCCTTTGGATAGTGGGTGATTGAGCTATCTGGTTTAAGTAAAGGAGGAACCGTTGCCTCTACACCAAAAAGTGCAGATTTAAGGGTAATCCACCACTTATGTTCCAGAGTTGTACCTGGAAGGGTTTCTTTTATTGTTAGATTGTATTCCTTTTCAGTTCAAGCATAAACTCTCTGAGCAAAAGCTCTAAGGTGAGTATAACTATTCTACGTCAAATTTGATCTGTTACCCTTCCAAAGATGATAAGCCTCCTCATTCTCCATATAAGCACGTCTACAATCATCATTGAACCATGGTTTGTCCTTCATTCAGTACCTTAGCACACGAGACGGGATACACCTATCAATTATGTTGACTATATTCTCATTTATAGGGACAACAGGATCAACACTACTATACAATTGTGACCAATTCAAGCCCAAAATATCCTGCAAAATTCCATTCCAGTCTGCTTGAGATTTCCTATAAATCTTACATGAGTATGATACATCAGGAACAGGCTGCTCAGTCTTCACTACTAATGAAATCAAGGCATGATCAGATTCCCGACTGGAGAACCAAACTTACTTGTTATAACGCCAGGGGAATTAGCGCATAGGAGGTTCAAGAAATTACCAGACCTGTGAGTAGCTTCACTTATGATTTGCTCATAGCCTGGTTCAGACGCAAAGTCTAAAGCTCTTAAGCCATGGCAATCGGTAGGAGAAACAGAACTTAACCACTCCCATGGTAAGCATTGAAATCACCAACTAAGACAAAAGAGGCCTTTCGATCATCTTCTTATATCTTAGCCATAATGGTAAGAAGACAAACGAAGATAGAATCATCCATGTCTGAATTCCGGTAGATCAAACACAAATGAAGTTGTTATTCCTGCCACAAACTTTTATTACCTGAATCTCATGACATCCACATTCATAGCAGGACTTATGAGAAGCAGGGTACTCAATCCTAATATACACCGCCATTCCCCTGGCCTTATGGAGGACATCATTTTTCAATATTATTGGCTTCTTAAAACCAGTTATAAGGAGCTCAGATGAGTGTCTCATATAAAAAACCTAAGTTTCTGAGCCCAAAAGAACATCATACTGTCTGGACGTAACTGTATAGTCTTGAATATTTGCATGAAGACCATGAATATTGCAATACAGTAGACAACATTGACAAAATCTAGGACGTACTGGTCCTGGATTTTGCTCAATGTCTCCAGACAGCATAATAATTAGTGGTAATAAAAAAAGAGACATCATACTTAAAAACTAAATTAACAAGAATGATAACAAAAACAATATGTACGGAAGTATGAATAAAGAGATTGATCAAACCCATGGGCTATAAATAAAAAGTCGTAAAAACTGGTCAACATGGAATAGTCGATACACCATGAAAGGCTAAATATCCTCCAGGACAGCCACTTCAACTGAAGGGAGTACAGTAAGGATGGTTTTGAAAAGAAAATGAATCAGATAAGGAAAAGACAACCTCTTGATAAACCATCAGGCCTCTATGGCCCTTCTATTAAGCCTGACTAACACACTATTTCAAAAAAAACAAGAGGAAGAAAGAAAATATGATAAAATAGTGTGCCCGAGTGTACTCTAACCGAAGACAGTGGAAGACCATGGTACAGAGGCTATGGCACTACCCAAGACTAGAAAACAATGGTTTGATTTTGGAGTGTCCTTCTCCTAGAATAGCTGCTTACCATAAATAAAGAGTCTCTTATGCCCTTACCATGAAGAAAGTAGCCTTTGAACAATTACAGTACAATAATTAGCCCCTTGAGTGAGGAAGTGTTTGGTAATTTCAGTGTTGTCAGGTGCATGAGGAATGACAAAAATCTGTAAAGAATGGGCCAGACTATTCGGTGTGTGTGTAGGCAAAGAAAAAAAAATGAGCCGTAACCAGAGAGAGGGAACCTATGCATTACTATCTGGCCAGTCAAAGTATCCAAAAACTCTCAAGCCGTAGTATCTCAACGTGTCGCTGGTGCCCTAGCCAACCTACTACCCCTCACCATGATCTCATGGTGAGGAGTAGATGGAGATAGTTTGGTCATGCTCTTTGCAGTCTTCAAAGAGATTAGTTCATCAAACTTTTAACAGAGATCCATAAGGCACTAGAAGAGTTGGAAGACTCAGACCTACATGGCTGAGGACTATGAAGTGTGAAGTAGGGGATGATGAATGGAGAAGTATTGATTTAAAAGCTCATGATAGAAACGACGAGCGAAATCTATCGGAGGCTCTTTGCATCAATATGAAATTATATCTAATGTTACTTTTTGCGCTATCGGGAGCAGAGGAACTTACTAGTACACTTATTAGTATTTGAGTTTGGATGATACAATTTACCTTTCCTCGTGGAATCCTTGATTATAATTATTCTAGATTTGGAGTAAAAACATACAGGATAGGAATCTAACTCACAAATT
>NC_090743.1:96924604-96934604 GCF_036898095.1 Palaemon carinicauda | reverse complement strand
GCTAAGTAAGTCCAATATATTACACAAGTACAAAAAAAAAAATTAGCTTAGTAGCTCACCACTATGTAAACGAAGTAAATCAAAAAGAAAAACTGAGGTTGAACTGCCGTGAATAAAATGTCTCTTCTGCTTCTAGAGAAATAAGGAATTGTTTTCAAAAGGTCTACATAAATAAAAAAGTTAAGTTATAGTTAAGATACTAGCGATAGAGAGTTATGGGGTCCTTTGACTGGCCAGACAGTACCACATTGGATCCTTTTTTTTTCTGGTTACGGTTCACTTTCCCTTTTGCCTACACACCCACTGATTAGTCTGTGATATTCCTTACAGACTCTCCCCTGTCTTCCTACACCTGACAACACTGAGATTACCAAACAATTCGTCTTCACACAAGGGGTTAACAACTGCATTTTAATTGTTCAGTGGCTACTTTCCTCTTGGTAAGGGTAGAGGAGATTCTTTAGCTATGGTAAGCAGCTCTTCTAAGAGAAGGACACTCCAAAATCAAACCATTGTTTTCTAGTCATGGGTAGTGCTATAGCCTCTGTACCAAGGTCTTCCATTGTCTTGGATTAGAGTTCTCTTGGTTGAGGGTACACTCTTGTTTTGTTTAAAGTTTTTATAGTTTATATTAAAATATTTATTAAGATGTTGTTACTGTTCTTAAAATATTTAATTTTTCCTTGTTTCTGTTCCTCACTAAGCTATTTTCCCTGTTGGGGCCACTGGGCTCATCGCATCCTGCTTTTCCAACTAGGATTGTAGCTTGGCAAGTAATAATAATAATAATAATAATAATAATAATAATAATAATAATAATAATAATAAGTACGGTAATTCTCAGTTCTGTACTTCGGTAGATTTATGCCATATATCTTATTTACAGTAATTAGTAGTTCTGTAATCGAGCGATAACTTACAAACTTACTTACATGCATACAGACATACAGATAGACAGAGCCACTTCCGTATTTTTTAACAAATATTACCTGGTCACTAAAAACAAGTACAGGTACGCAAATTGCCGGGACGAAAAAGTCCGGGGACGTAATTATCCGGGGACGCAATTGTCCGGGACGCAAATGCCCAGTACGCAATTGTCCTACCACCTATATAAACATATATAAATATATCTATCTATACATATATATACATATTTATATAAATATACATATATGTAAATATATATATATATATATATATATATATATATATATATATATATATATATATATATACATATATATATATATATATATATATATATATATATATATATATATATACACACATATATATATATATATATATATATATATATATATATATATATATATGTCTGTGTGTAAAATTAGTTTTTTTCCCCTAGAAATCAGAAAAGGCTCTCTCAAGTTTACATTTATCATTTCTGTAACCATATATAAATGGTAGAAACACATACATTTGCTTCTTTGGAACATTGAATACTGTGGCATTCCTAAAAATGGCTTTGCAAGCTTTCAAACAAGTTAGATGGTTAGTAATTACTGACAAAATATAACTTTCGACTTTTAATTCCTCGTGGAACCTGACCCAGCCGGAAGATAGACTGCAATATCTAGAAAGTTATATTTCATAACAAGCTGGGACTATAAACGTTTAAATCTAGTCCGGTAAAAGTGTTTTTTTTTTTTTTTCATTCTTCTATTTTTAAGAAAAAGTCAATACCAAATTATCTATTACAAAGAAAAATAAAATCTGGTCATTATATTCTACGATCAATGTAAACTTAATATTTGGGTGAAATGAGTTAATGAATTCTAAACACAAAGTAGCAAGATTTCTATTTCTAAAAATAACAAAGGTATCATTGAAATAACAACTAAAAATAAGGGTTTAAAATCGATAGGACACAGATCCAAGTAGAACTTCTCAAAATGTCGGACTAATATGCTAGCAAAGGAGTTCGAACGTATTGCCTTTTATTGGGGTGTCAGTCATCGAGCTGGAAGTGCAATAAAAAAAAAAAAATCTTCCATCTGTAGATAGACTCATTTATACAAACAATCTATTGATTATTCTAGTCTGAAAAGAATATAGCTCAATCACCTAAAAGCTATTCATTCCCCACCTTCCCTCGAGTCACTTTTCATAAAAAACTTTCCCAAACACTAAATGAAACTACCTCGGTTCCTTTACATATTGCCGAACGATCTTTACCGTTAAACTTATAATTACCATGAAGACAATCTGATATTGAAGATTTCTACACTTTTTGATTATATATATTCATTTAATCTGCTCAACGTTATTTCTTTGGGATCTTAATTATTTTATCAAATTTCAGGCTATTTTTGCAGTTTCTGTTTTTTTGTTTTAGTGATATTATAATCAATTTTACTTTATACTAGTGTCCAATAATTTATGTTAAATCTCCATAATTTAGCTTTGATGATGGAAATAATGGTTTCTCAAAAAGTAGGTTGATCGTAACAATTTTGATAAAAGATAATGAAGTTTTAATTGTTTTTATTGTTTTCGTTATATATATATATATATATATATATATATATATATATATATATATATATATATATATATATATATATATATATACATATATATACTGTATATATATATATATATATATATATATATATATATATATATATATATATATATATATATATATATGTGTGTGTGTGTATATATATACAGTATATATATATATATATATATATATATATATATATATATATATATATATATATATATATATATATGTATGTATGTATGTATATATATACACATTATATATATATATATATATATATATATATATATATATATATATATATATATATATATACTGTGTATATATATACATACATACATACATATATATATATATATATATATATATATATAAATATATATATATATATATATATATATATATATATATATATATATATATATATATATATATATATATATATAAATTCCACTAAAGTCCAAAAGGGCAATAAATCTTAATAACGTCCCAAAGAATATACTGTATATGACTATCGATGAAAGAATTCATTGAAGGTTATTTGAACAGATTTGACTAACTCCTGTGAGGAAGTGGGAGGTGAACATATTAGAGTGATAGTTAAAAAGACTCTCGTTGACATAAGTTGGGAGAAAATTACAAGGTTCCAAATATTGGAATTACTAATAAGTTATTCGATCAGGATCAGAAGAGAGTATTAAATCCTGGAAAGTGAGAGGCTCAAAGGAGATGGATGAAAAGATTCATTGATAATTTATATAACCAGCGGAGTCTCATTAAGATGGATTTAGGATGGGTTCAAAGTAGCGGAATTTCCTTTACGTTTTAACAGTGGAAAAAGATTATAATATTAAGAATAAGACAACTGCCGATTCATTAACGTAATGTCTAGATAACATTTCTATTTTCCCTATTGGAGACTCTGGACTTATAGCATCCTACTTTTCCAACTAGGGTTGTAGCTTAGCAAGTAATAATAATAATAATAATAATAATAATAATAATAATAATAATAATAATAATAATAGTAGTGATCTTCGATATTTATGATAGGGGAAAATTGTTCGATTCCATCCATGATTTCGTGAAAAGAAGTCTAAAAACATGTGCTGTGTTTCCAAGACTTATTAGATTTATTTAATGAAGTAAATAAATTGCAGGGATAATGTGTTTGGGATAAAGGTGAAATTATTACAAAATATGAAAGACGAACCGACTAACTAACGTGCAGCAAATACTTGCAGAGGACAAAACGCCGATTAGAGATTTTCAGTGAAACTACTGATAAAAAAAGAGTTAGTCTAAAGTAAATGTGAAAAAGAGTAATATCATTGAAAAAAAAATCGTGATAAATCAAACTATGGAAGTAGGAAGGTTAAAGCAAAGGATTTTGAAGTAGATTTTAGATTCAGACCGAACTCAGAAAATATGATGGGACTGCTCTGTGTGTGTGTGTGTGTGTGTGTGTGTGTGTGTGTGTGTATGTTTGTGTGAGTGAGTGCACGAGTGTAGTGTATATATACTGTATATGCTTCGTAATCCAGCAGTAAACGTGCGGTATCAGTGTTGCATATTTATTTAAAATTGTTTTACTGTAACTCGTTAATAAAAAAGGGGGAAGTTTTGGAGGATCTTTATAGTTAAAATTCATTTCAACACACAGCTAAAAATAACAAAGCTTAGTTGACGCTGGGAAAACTGAAATAGTAAAATTAGAAATAAAACAAAATCTGTAAAATGCAAAAAGCAGGAAAAGATTAATACCGACGAACAAATCTTTAATTCATGTTTTCAGTATTTTCTTTTTTATCTATTTAAGGATAAAAATACTTTAAAACGTTTTATAATTTCAAATCCTAGTCTTAATTCCATAATATTCAACAATAATAATTTTGGTATGGAAAATGCATCGTTTTTTCCGTACCTAAATTTTTTTATGTTTATGTGTGCAATTGCTTGATCTACTTTTATGTTATTAATTTATTAAAACACTTGGGACCTTAAAAACTAAGAGACCTCAGAAGGGGACATTAATACTTTACTTTACTCATAGTATATTTTAGCATATATTTTCTACATAAAATAAATAAAACATTTGAAACCTCCAACGCTGACCATGTTATAAACCAATGGAATCCTGCAGCAAATCTCCATAATTGCAATTTGAAGTCAAAGCATATTACGGAACGAAATGTTTAGAAAGAACGTTTGAACAGGGATGGAAAAAAATATTTCTTTTAGAGATGGAAGGTACATGTGATACATTCAATGAGAATTTCATTCTGCTCTTTTCACGAATAATGCATAAAGTATTCAAAAACACACGAATAACTACGGAACTAATTCCAGATTAAACACCTCACCAATAATTTCCCATAAACTTTTTATCACAGCCATTTTTTCATAATGTTTTCCTGCCATTGTTTGCTATAATACTTTTACTCTCCAATAGGGCTTTCTACTAACAATGACTTACCACTTAGCCACGAAGAAAGATAAAAGTCATTGACAATTCTTCTGTACTTATACATTTTGAATTCGGGCTTTTGGTACTTAGAAATGAAATCAACCAATCTTCACCATCCTCACTAATTGCTATGTTTGTACTTGGCATTCGATTAATGATAAATTTTGCACATTTAGACGTGTTTTCATATTCAAATAAGCCATATATTTTGATATATTAATGTCTGTATTCTCTTACCGACCTCGGAATCAGAGCAAAATTTATCATTAATCGAATGCCAAGTACAAAACATTCCAATTAGCTAAGATGGTAAAGATGGGTTGATTTCAATTCTAAAATCTGAATTCGACAAGTATAAGTACAGAAGAATTGACATTGACTTTAATCTTTCTTCGTGGCTAAGTGGTAAGTCTCTGTTATTACAAGTTTTCTGAACCAAGGTTCGAATCACGGCCGGTCAGAAGCTATTGTCTTTGAGTGGTTTCACCTGGGGTTCTGATCCTGAGGTCGATAAGAGAATCCAGACATCAATATATCAAAATATATGGTTTATTTGAATATGAAACACCACGTATAAATGTGCAAAATTTATCATTAATCGAAAGCCAAGTACAAACATACCAATTAGCTACAATACTGAAGATGGGTTGATTTCAATGCTAAGTACAAAAAACCTGAATTCAACAGGTATAAATACAGAAGAATAGCCATTAACTTTTATCTTTCTTCGTGGCTAAGTGGCACGTCACTGTTGTTACAAGTTTTCTGGATCGGGGTTAGAATTCCAACTGGCCAGAAGCTAATGTCTTTGAGTGGTTTCGCCTGGTGCTTTCATACCGAGGTCGGTAACAGAATCCAGACATCAATGTATCAAAATATACGGCTTATTTGAATATATATATATATATATATATATATATATATATATATATATATATATATATATTATATATATATATATATATATATATATATATATATATATATATATATATATATATATATATATATGAATTTATACATATATACATACATATATATATACATATATATATATATATATATATATATATATATATATATATATATATATATATATGTGTGTGTGTGTGTGTGTGTGTGAGTGTACGTGGCTGTGTGTATACGTATATATGTATTATTATTGTAATTGAATATTAAACATTAATTTTTTTTTGTTGAAGATGGCCTAAATTGAAGCGTAATATTTATTGTCGTTAAAATTTATATCTATTCGAAGGATCCTTACGATAATTAGCTCTGCGTGATCTGCGTATATCACTGGTATCGCTGAGGTAAAATAGCGGTAGGAGGAAGTTGGTCGAAGAGGCCACTCCATACCCTAACGGACGTTATGTATTTCCTCAAGATTATTATTATTATTATTATTATTATTATTATTATTATTATTATTATTATTATTATTATTATTATTATTATAAGTATCAGCATTTATAGTAAAGTTAATACGCAGTAAACTGAGCATCGCTTACCGTGTATACGCGCAGTTCCAGAGAGGCAATTGCTGTTGCAGCAAATGACGCACAGAACAGTGATCCACTTGGTAGACATCATTGCATCTCCAGTAATTTCATGAAATTACAAATAAATTATAAATCTTAATCTCTTCACTTTAGAATGATTATATTCGATCTACTTGTGACCAATAACTATATCATCTCCTTTCATAAATATCACTTTTTTTTCACGTCACTAACATCACAGCCCCTTTTCTTCACCTTTTTTTTTATCACTTTACAATCTCACACAAAGACTTTCTTGTCAGATTTTCTTTGTAGTTAATAATATGAATTTCTACATTATGATGATTTTCAATAAAATTTTTGGGTTAACATAATAGATAGTATATTAAAATTTTCATTAATATTCCCGTTGATCAGTAGGAGATGTAATTTACTTCTGAAATTCAATGCAAAGCATTAAACGATGTTCCCTTCGAGCAATCAATTCTATTTTCACCATAATTCATTTCAGTAAATAATTAATTTTTCAGGTTCACATAAAGAGTCGTCTTCTTTAAGCTCTTTCTTTCACAAACATTTAAATATATTACAATATTGTAGGAAAAGACGTTGCGATTCAAAGAAAATAATCTACTTCAATGAGCTCAAAAAGGATATTATATAATAGTTTGGCTGAATATTTTTGACGCTAAGACATACTTGATAAGTCTTTTTCAATTGAATCGTCGTAAGAATCAATTAAATGTAAGCAAAAGTGTATTAAAAAACACTCGCAACAATACATTAACTTCATTGCAAAATTCATAATGGAAAAAAAAAAAAAAAAACGGAAATATGGCTATTGCGGAAATTGATCAAGTATCAAAATCCTCACAAATACAATCCAACTACTTTCTTTCGCATCATTAATTGCAAAACAAAAGCTTAAGAGGAATATTTCTCTTTTATATTTCAACATTAAAAAAAGGGCCAATTTTGATTTTTGTGTGGTATCGTAACTATTTGAAATGACTAGTTTGATGTCGATCCCATAGACCTTAAATGACATATATATATATATATATATATATATATATATATATATATATATATATATATATATATATATATATATATATATATATATATATATATATATATATATACATACATACAGGTGTATATAAATATATATATGTGTGTGTGCGTGCGCGCGCCCGTGTGTGTGGGGGGGAGAGTTGTGTGTTTGTGTGCGGAAATTTATGTGCATACAAAGATTTATATATACGCACACGCCCAAGAACACCTCTTAACTTCTTGTGGAGAAACTTTTACTTTTAAAAAGTCTACGGTTTATAGTTTATGCTTACCCTTTATTTTACGGTTTTTGCGTCCCTACCCTATATAGGGAGGGATACGGCCATCGCCACACACCCTATACGTCGCGGGACCTCAAGACCTTTCCAACAAGCCAAAGAACACATCTTAACTCCTTGTGGTTGCTGTGAAATTTTTACTCTTAAAAAGTCAATGGTTTATGTTTTTTTTTTTTTTTCATCTGCTAATATAAAACCTTATGGCAAGACCCCTAGGAAAGGAGAAGATATTGGGTTTTTTTTTTTTCGGGGCGGGGCTCTTGATAGCTCAGTTGGTAGTCCTCGCAGGCATAGTTTCGGCTGAATAGGCAGAAGTTCAAATCTCCGCCCAGCCAGAAGTTATTACCATAAATTAATTTCAATGGATATATATTCACAAGATGAAATTCATTATTAAAATGCCACTGCGGTTGATATTTGCATTGATTGAAATCACGAGTGTCAGTGATATATATATATATATATATATATATATATATATATATATATATATATATATATATATATATATATATATATATATATATATATATGTATATATGTATATATATAAATATATATATATATATATATATATATATATATATATATATATATATATATATACATATATATTTATATATATATATATATATATATATATATATATATATATATATATATATATATATATATATATATATATATATATATATATGTATATATATTGGTTAATTCTGGTATTGCCATCTCATTAAAATTTGCATCAGAACCTTAGAGCCCTATTATAGTCTTGCAGCTCAAAACTCAGGAAAAGAATGTTGATGGGAATAACACTCTGAGAGAGAGAGAGAGAGAGAGAGAGAGAGAGAGAGAGAGAGAGAGAGAGAGAGAGAGAGAGAGAGAGAGAGCAACATGGATACGAGAGTAAAATAACCTAAAGGATATTCTATCATCATGTAAGAAATAGAATTGGACAATGGCAGAATGACCGACATGGATGGACATTAGGAATAAAAGAATGAGTCCTAATGGTTGCAAAAGAAGCAGAGAAAGGAAAGGCGACGATGGGTTGACGAACTAAGAAAATCAGTGGGTATAAACTGGCATAAAAAGACCATAAACAGACGCATGCAGAAGTACATCACTGACGCCTTTGTTCTGCAGTGGACTAGTAACGAGTGATAATGATGATAATGATGATTATAATATATATATATATATATATATATATATATATATATATATATATATATACATATATATATATATATATATATGTGTGTGTGTGTGTGTATGTATGTATGACTGAAAATGATGTGTGTAAAACTTACATAATGTTCAATGAAAATGAAGGAGGACCTCTTATAAGAGTTATGGACGAACCTCCAGAAATTATTAATGAATTATTTCCCCAGTACACGAGACCGGGTTAAAAGAAGGATAAGCATGAGATGGACAGAATTGGGTGAAAAAAATGAGATTATGAAAACTAGAATACCACTTTCCCTGAAAAGAAAAGTATTTAATGAGATGTGGTCCTACCAGTACTAACTTATGCATCAGAAAATTGGAGCCTTACTGAAGCTTTCTAACATAAGCTAGTTACAAGTCAAAGAGTTATGGAAAGAATATTGATGGGAATAACACTAAGAGACAGAAAAAGATCAACATGGATACGACAATAAACTAAAGTAGAGGATATTCTAACAAATGGACAGGACATAATTATAATGAGAATGACAGATAATAGATGGTCAATAATTGTAACAGAAAGGGACCTTAGTGATTGCAAAATAAGCAGGGAAAGGAAGAGAGGACGATTGATCGACGAACTAAGAAAGTTGCCGGGTGTGGAATGGCAAAGAAAAACCATAGACATACGCAAGGGTAAGGACATGTCTGAAGCCTCTGTTCTGCAGTAGACTAGTAACGACAGTTGATGATATATATATATATATATATATATATATATATATATATATATATATATATATATATATATATATATATATATAGATAGATAGATAGATAGATAGATAGATAGAAAAATAGATAAATAGATAGATAGATAGATATGTTTGTATGTGATGATATATATATATATATATATATATATATATATATATATATATATATATATATATATATATATATATATATA
>NC_090743.1:96889604-96919604 GCF_036898095.1 Palaemon carinicauda | reverse complement strand
ATTCTCTTGGAATACTCTGCTGTTCACTGGAATTTCAATGGATAGGACTCCACTAACATTAACTCAGCACTTGCTATGCTCATGAACTAACTTAATCAAATTTACATATTTAAGAGGAATTCCATAATAGCGCCGGAATCTCCACAAAATCGGTCGGTGCACACTATCAAAGGAAAATATGCTTAATGCAATTGATAGACATCTCTCTTGCCAAGTGTTGCAACGCTGATAGAATGACCAGCCCCCTTTCAATAATGTTTTTAGATGTGCTTATTCGGAGAAGCAGCGAATTGATTATCTGGAAAAGTAAGAGTTTAGATTTGAACTGTAATTACGAAACTCGGCTAAAAGCTATTGGTCACAGAGTTCTTGAATCAACGGAAAATAAATACAATCTGACAATAAATTAGATACTCTCTGGTACAAAACAAGATGTCTCTGTTATTCACTGTCAAATAAAGGTACCTCATTTGGCTGATGTGCTCAACAGTATGTAGATTAATGAGGTAGGAAACCTTCCTCATTTTCATGTTCCTGAAGCTAAACCATCGAGTTTAGATTTCTGTCCTGTGAAATTGATAAAATTATATTTGAGTTTAGTATTTAGATATGAAGATCCAAATTGTATTTTCATTTGGTCTTTAAACCGATAGTTTATTTCATACCTCCTATGTTGTTTGTTATATTTTTCAATTTCAAATCTTAGATAGGTGTGGTGGGTCGTGCACGCCACCTCCCCTGTGTCAAAAAAACAGTTTTTCTTGCATAAAATATCAGCCGAAATTGTTGCAGACAATATCACCCTTCACAACGCCAGTATACAGTGCACTTCAGTAATACCAGGATAAACATTTATTTAGCTCTTTCCCTTATCCTATTTCTGAGCTTGTTCGGGATCGAGGTCATCCGTGTAAGACATAAATTGTGTGGGAGCTAAAGAATCTAAGTTTTTACAAAACAAATCATGTAAAATTATATTTAGACATTTAAAAAAAAGGTTGGAGATTGTGAGGAAGGTTGCGTGCTTGACCTGGGTGTTGGCTCTGATGCCATATATTGTTATGTAATCTATTTCCCTTTGAATGCTAAATTCTCTCTCTCTGATAAGGGTTTTCGGTTTTCATCAGCCGTGTCCAAAAGTCAAGTATTTGATGGGTTTCACCAAATCAAAGTTAGGTGATTATATATAACTTTATTTAATAAAACAATTCAGCCACTTAGGTCTCCATTTAGATACCAGAGAGAAAAAAAAAATATTTAAAAAAATAAAAAATATGGACATGACCCTTTTTCCTCACATGCAATAGTTTTTAGACTTGTATAAAAAAGAATTTTTGGGGTGTAGGTTAGGAAGCTGTGTAGGCCTATACAGCATGCATGGTTTTTTATAGCTATAACAATTTTATAAGGAATTTTCATTGTGAACTAAAATATAAAAAATTACCTTTAAAGTTAGCTCTGATATAACAATAAATCACATCTTAGTATGTTTTTTTTTTTTTTTTTTTTTTTTTTTTACATATTTTCCTTCTCCAATAGTATGAATTTCTTTTAAAAAAAAAATTATATATATACACATTACATATTCCATTTAGTTACCCCCTAACATTCAAAAAAAAAAAAAAAAAAAAAAAAAAAAACTTACCCTTTATTTCTCATTTTAGATTAAGACCTCTATGAGTCTGACCCCTTTCTAGTGGTCATACATTGCGTCTCAAGTTTTCTGAAAGATATACCTAAATTATTTCATGTATATTTCTATTTTCAAAAATATGTGTATAAATATTTTTTCATTGATTGTAATGAATATTTTTTTTTTTTTTTGTAGATGGGTGATAACTAAAAAGAATAGAGATTGATGTACAACTAAATTTTGCTTATTTTTTTTTAACCGTGATCAACCCTAAAAAACATAAAATACTTGGTGAAATTACAATACTTATCTAAGGTTAATACTTTTCGCACTTGTTGGAGAATCATTAGTGTCACTTCTTTAAGTTATTGTGTTTGGGGTAACTCTAACACCGCCGATTACCACACTATTCCCTTAGCTCCATTACCATTTATAGTTTTCGAAAATTTTGGTAGAGCAACAAGATAAGAATGCAAAAGGTAATTTTCTGTCCCTTGATTTATAGTTTGATTTAAGCAAACAATAATTTCTCAAAATTTCTAATGTTGGTATGTCGATTCATTGACCACTGTCGGGAAGTTTGTACGACTGGGCATTATCTTAATTCTACCGTTAACAGTGTTAATCATAAAGTCCTTGTTTACAAACATGATTAGATCGGTCTTTTCTTAGCATCATTATTGAGTTTTTAAACTGCAAAAAAAAAAAACGAAAAAAAAAAAAATAGTTATGGATAGACACCCTTGTGACTATGGAATTTAATGCAATAGCTGCTGTTCCTAATTCTTATGCTCTCCTCCTATTACTTTTCACACTGCATACTAATGATAAGTGTTTTGGCATTATAGACTAGCTGTTTCCATATGCAGGTGATGCTACTCTTGTTCCATTAATTCGATCTCCTGAATGTAGAATTTTGAGTATGGAATCCTTTTCTACAGACATACCTATCATCAAAACATGGGACAAACTATGAAGGCTGAAGCTAATTCTTAACAAAACTCAGTTTGGTGTTAAGTAAATAAAAAAACAAAGATAGTTGCTCCTCAAAATCTGATCTTTACATTAACAATTACTATTTAGCTCTTTATCACTTTATATTTCTTGCATATGAATGAGAACTGAAAGGGTTTTGGTTGAGGTGCAGTTTAATTGAATAATATGTAACTAAACCTCTAACGGATCTCTATATATCATTATATTAACCCCCAACATCTCTATACCTAAATCATTCTGTATGTTTGGCTTCACTTCTGAGTTACTTTGTATGCCTTTATCTTTACATAGATGGGCATATAGCAGCCATTTTGACTATATATCTGTGCTGTTCTTAAAATCTGCCCAATTCTCTATACGTTTGGCCCATCCAGTTTAAGCTCATTTATTTTGCTATAAGTCTTTTTACTTTCTTCAAAATGTCAGACCAACGGTCTTTCTTCTCCTCTATCGCTATAGATATATGGCCATCTGCTAGTATGTTTCACCTACCTTTATCTTATTTGCATGTCCTCTAATATAAGCTTCAAATTATTGTTAGATTTGTTTCTAATTACCTATCACTCATTCTGTACGTTGTCCTCCCCTTGATAAATAATGCACTAGACGTCTAACCAACAATAGATTTAACCTCACCATAGCCATATGTCTGTCATTAGACAATGTTTGTCAGGCCCATTATATATTTATGCTTCTTCTAGGATTAGGTCTTCTACAATGAACTAATGCGCAAAATACAGTACCTTCGTTAGGCATACATCACTAATTAGGATACATTGCAGTACGATATTGATATCAAGGTCATACTCATGTGGCATATGGAAAATGGGAATTAACCACTTCCTGGGTATTGCCTGGGCCTTTTCGAATTCTCTAAATTTGATCACTCATTCCATCCTAAGTTTAACATTAAAAATGAAGCGAAAATTAAAAGATCAGCATGAAAAAATAACAGAAAGAGATAGCTATACAAACATACAGTGAACATGAAGTAAACAGTGAAACGTTGAATGAAAGGTAAAATATGTTGTTTGTGCGTGTGTATATATATATATATATATATATATATATATATATATATATATATATATATATATATATATATATATATATATTCAAATAAGCCATATATTTTAATACAGTAATGTCCGGATTTTCTTACTGCCCTTGGGATTAGAGTCTTAAGGCAAAATAACTCAAAGACAATAGCATCTGACCGGCCCAGAATCAAACCCTGGTCCAGGAAACTTGTAGGACAATGACCGTACCATTTAGAGAAGTGGCTAAATGGTACGGTCACTGTCATACAAGTATCCTGGACCAGGATTCAATTCCCGGCCGGTCAGAAGCTATTGTTTTTCAGTGATTTCACATTTAGACGCTGATCCCGAGGTCGGTAGAAGGAACCAGACATAATGTATTAAAATATATGGGTTATTTTAATATATATATATATATATATATATATATATATATATATATATATATATATATATATATATATATACATATATATATATATATATATATATATATATATATATATATATATATATATATATATATATATATATATATAATACCTAAATATAAATATATGTGTGCGTGTTTGCATATATATATATATATATATATATATATATATATATATATATATATATATATATATATATATATATATATATATATATATATATATATAATTATATATATATATATATATATGTATATATATATATATATTCTATATAATATATATATATATATATATATATATATATATATATATATATATATATATATACTGTATATATATACATATATATATTCTATATAACATATATATATATATATATATATATATATATATATATATTCTATATAACATATATATATATATATATATATATATATATATATCTATATAACATATATATATATATATATATATATATATATATATATATATATATATATATATATATATGCATATATATATATATATATATATATATATATATATATATATATATATATATGCATATATATATATATATATATATATATATATATATATATATATATATATATATATATATGTATGTGTGTGTGTGTGTATGTATAAATACATATATTAGTTTGAACATTGTTATGATGATAAATGTATGGCTATTACCACTTCCTCACGTACTGACAGTATTTGCTACTTCCTTGGAGGGTGGTATATCTTTCCTTTGCCTGTTGTTGTTCTGATTATAAACATTTGTAATTTGGAGTAATGAAAATAGGTTTCGGGTGGATTTTTTCCTTTTTTCATCAAAAGCAAATGTATGAATTCGTCATATCTTTGGGGAACATAGAACACTAACGTTTGTAGAGGCGGAATCTTTTTTCAAGTTTGGATTCCTAGTCTCAATTTATGTTTTCCCAGTTTTAATATGCTTGAAAAGATATATAACTTCTTGTGCATTAAAATCAGAAAGATGGCATAACAAAAAAGTTAAAAGGGGAACTGAGAATTTTCATCACAACTTTTTAATAGGGTATTAACAGCGATAAAAGATAATTATTTTCCAGAGAAGATAGTCAGTTGATGAATACAGCTGAGAGGGGAATGGTGTAATTAATACGAAATTATTACATATAATTTTTCATTTATAATTTACTGTACATATTTAATTTTTATTGGAACTTTAATTAATGGAGAAACTAGATTAGGAACAAAACAATATTATCAGTTAAATACTAAATTTTGGACAAATTACGAAAGTGATTTATGGGTTAAATATTCCTTAATATGAAATTTTAATGTCGATGACCGACTATTTTTCTGTAATGTGTGTCACTTCCAGAACATAGTCACCACGCGTCAGTGACTTCTTAATTTGTACTATAATACAGTGCATTATCAGACTACTTATCCATTTGATGCATTCCATATCGAAGAGGATTATTTTTCTCATGCAGGAAGGACGTGTGGAGTCTGCGATTTCTAAGCCATAGTTGAGACTTGGGGTGAAGAAAAACATGTGCTAGTTAGTTTTTGAGGAAAATAAAAGGAAATTTAGTGTTATTAGTCTCATTAATATCAAACTTCTCCTCAAGTCATTTCTATATCATCATACTTATTTAACAGAGAATATTCGCAATTTTTTTTTACTTACCTGAAGATGAAAATAAGACAAACTTTATACGTATAAATTAACAATCTTCAAGAATTCTACCATCTACTTGGTTCCTATGTAAATCACCAAGTATATGAAGAAACCGGTTCCTTATCAATAAGAAAAATAAAGTGATGACAATTTGTTATACCTCAAGAAATGTTTTCTTTTTTCATCGTTTGTATAACACAGTAGCCCTTCAGTGTAAGTGGCTATCATGGAGGGCATTTAGCCTTTCATGGTGTATTGGTTCCACCATGTTGACCAGTTTTTCCGACTTTTAATCTATAATCTATGGGTGTTATCAATCACCTTATTTATATTTCTGTACATATTGTTTATGTTATCATTGTTGTTTTAGTGTCTATGTATGACAAATCTTTTTTTTTTTTTTTATTTCCATTTATTCTTATCGTGTCTGGAGAAATGGAGGGAAATCCGGGACCAGTATCTCCTAGACTTTGTTTAATGTCGTCTACTTTATACCAATATTCATGGTCTACATGCAAATAATCAAGATGTTACAGTTGCGTCCAGACAGCATGATATTTTTGGGGGATCAAAAACTTTGGTTTTTAAAACCAGGAGCTCAGATGAGTGCTTCACCTATCTGAGCTCCTGGTTTTAAGAAACCAAAAATTTTGAAACAGGATGCCATTCCTAAGGCCAGTGAAATAGCGGTGTATATTAGAACAGAGTACCCAGCTTCTTTTAAGACCTGCTATGAATGTAGATGTCATGAGATTCCGGTAAAAGTTTGTGGCTGGCATAATAGCTTCTATTTATGTTCGATCTACCAGAATCCAGTCATAGATGATTCTATCTTCGATTGTCTTCTTACCATTATGGCTAAGATACAAGTAGATGATAGAAAAGCCTCTTTTTCTTTTGTTAGTGACTTCAATGGTCACTATAAGAAAGTGGTCCCTGATGTTTCATACTCGTGTATGAATTATATAAAATCTCAAGTAGACTGGAATGGCATTTAGAGTAATCGTTTGAGCTTAAATTGGTCATAAATGTATAATAGTGTAGAGCCTCTTGTTCCTTTGAATGAGAATCTGGTTAACATAATTTATAGGTGTATCCCTTATCGTTTGCTAAGACACCGAGCGGAAGACAAACTATGATACAAAGATGATCGTAAAAATGCTTATTTGGAGAAGCAGGAGGCTTATCATCTTTGGAAGGGTTACTGATCAGATTTGTCTTGGAATAACTTTACCCAGCACAGAGCTTTTGCTCAGAAAGTTTATGCTTAAACTCAAAAGGAATACAATTTAACTATAAAAAAAACCCCTTCCGGTACAACCCAGTAACATAAGTGGTGGGCTTCCCTTAAACCTGCATTCTTTGGTGTACATGCAACAGTTCCTCCATCTCTTAAACCAGATGGCTCTGTAACTCACTGTCCAAAGGAAAAGGCAACACTTTAGGCTGATGTGTTTGACAGTATGCAAAGTAATGAGAAACTTGATCTCCCTCATTCCTGTTTTCCTGAAGCTAAAGTAAATAGTTTAGGTTTTCGATCTCGTGAAATTAAAGCCCCATTGAAGAACCCAAATGGTATTTTTCCTTTGTGTTTCACAAAGACTGCAAATTTTATGGCATGGAAGTTATCTTTTATTTTAAACAAGTTAACAAGAAGGGGTTCCTTTTGGAAATGTTACTCCAGCATGCAAATCCATTTGTGGTAGCTCAAGTCCAGCTGATTACTGCCCAATTTCCATAACTCCAATATATTCTAAAAATGTTTTACGTCTTTTGGCAAAACGTCTAAATAGGTATGCTGGAGGTAATCATCTGTTCATTAGTTTGCAATTTTCCTTTCCTAAAGGCCTTCGAGCATGTGATGTCCTTCTTACAATCTCCAATGCTGTACAGAAATACCATCATTGTGGTTAGGAAGTTCGAATTATTGGCCTTGATTTTACTGCTGCCTTTGACAGTGCTAATAATGATACCCTTGTTTCAAAACTCAAACAGTTGGAAATTGGTGGGTCGTTTCTTAGTATAATTGAGTTTTCAAGTAAAAGATCACAAAAAGTTGTTGTTGATGGGCACCATAGTGAGATTAGGAATGTGATATCTGGTGTTCAACAGGGTTGTATTTATGGCCCATTACCTTTCATACTACTGTATATACACATGAAATGTGGATTTGGCCTAGAAAACAAGCTCGTTGCATATGCAGACTATGCTACTTCCTTTACATCAAATCTATCTGCTAAATGTAGATCTGGGGTTGCTGAATCACTTAATAGAGATTTAGTGAAAAGTACTATATGGTGCAGATTATGGAGTGTAAAGTCAAATCCTAACAAAACCCAAAGTATGATTGTAAGTAGGAGGAGGATGGTGGCTCCTAAACTCCGGATCTCAGCTTTGATAAGGTTTCTGTAACTGTGTAAGATTCTTTTAAAATTTAAGTGGGATTCATATCAGGTCTGTGTCTTCTTTAATTGTACTGAAAACTGGCTTATTAAGAATGTCTGGTAAGATTTTCGGTAATTAATCTATTCTGAAGAACGTTTTAATTCTTTCATTCTGCCTTATTTCGAGTATTATTCTCCTATCTGGTCTCCACCTGCAGATTCTCATCTTAATTTGTCAGACAGGAACTTACGGTCTATTAAATTTCTTATTCCTGATCTAGTTATTTATCTAAAGCACCCTCGTTCAATTAGTTCGTTATGCATATTGCATAAGATTTTTCATAATTCTGACAATCCTTTACATTCTGATTTTTTCAAACAGTATCATCCTGTTCATATTACTATAGTGCAAGCGAGCTGTTAGAGGGTGACTGAGTGACTAGTTGAATGCAACTAACTTTTTTTAGATGGACCATGCATATATACAACCCATTCCAGTTAAGACAAGCACAAAAATTCAAACACAATGATGCAGGAAAATACAGGCATGAACTAGCTATCGGCGCTAGGTGAGAGCGATAACGACAATATACAAAAACCAGAATTACTGTTACAATGTAACAGAGTGTGTGATACAAGTGCAGTACATGTTACTCCACATCCTAAAAAAGACATACTTGTGAAATAAGGCATTCTGCTCTTGAAAGGCATAGTGTAGGTGAGTCATTTGACAGGAGATATGCAGGTTTTTGATGATCAATGGATATTCAGTCTTCTTTGTCACACATGCTGAGGAGGAATTCTTTGGGCGTACGACAGATTACGAGGAGAGGGCCCATGTAAGGAGACATTAATGGTGACTTACTTGTGTCATTGCACAGGAAAACCCGCATTGATGATTGCAGATCTGTTGATTTGTAGTGCTTAGCTGAGGGATTGTAAATCTGGCTGCATGGAGTAAATTTTCCCACAACGTGACGTAGGCACTAGAGATTGTTGGAGAAGGGTGCTATTATGATCTTAAGATCATTACAGGTCCTTTTATAATTCAAACAAAATGCTTCTGATACCCAATATTGAAATATAGGAAATGAATATAAAAAGAAACTCAAAAGAAAATTCATAACACGTTTATTCAAAAAGTTACAAAGAAAATCAATATTTCTTCTCCGGTTACTTTTATTGACAAATCAAATTCATTCAAATATTAATAAAAAAGGTGAACCATCAGTTAGGTAGAAATACTTAAGGAATGTTGAATAGTTTTCTACAGCTGCTGAAATGATACTAGTATGGAGGCTTCAGGCTTGAGAATGTTGCAGAAGGGTGGCTGAAGTTCAGGTGAAACAGCATGATGACTTCGGATTCAGAGACGTCACAGAAAAGGTAGCATCAAGATAGGACTTCGGAGTCTTCTCCAGGAATTTAATGCTATTGTAGAACTAAGGCCAGATTTGAGGCAGTGTTGGCTACCTCTCTTCACAATAATAATAATAATAATAATAATAATAATAATAATAATAATAATAATAATAATAATAATAATAATAATAATAATAATAATTCCTTTATTCCATAAAACAATGGGTATTCTGTTACATGAAGAATGTATTTACAAACAGGGAGGGCTGTCTGCTTTGATTCGTCTCTTCTTCTCAGCCATAACAGGATTTTGGAGATAGGCATTTGTTGTCAGATGGGAATGTTGTGAACTGGCTCTGTCAGAATTCTGGTCTTCTCTGCTTCTTATTTCGTCAGGATGTGGTTCCCATCTGCTTCAGACATAGTTCCTCTTTTGTCCTACGTCCTGTTTTACCTCCTCTGGACCATCTCTTCTTGAGGTTTATTTACCCATAAATGGGCAGAGCTAATTACTGTGGACAGTTGTCATTTCCATATAAGGAGTTTTTTTAACAATTCTGTGTCTAGATTGGTTTCCTCAAACACGCCCACTTTATCATGCCATGGAAGCTTTTAGAACAAATTTCTGATGCAATCTGGACCTCATGTTAAGTCATAATAAAAAAGGCAGCACATGTCCACCTGTGATGATATTTTTCATAAACAAGGATATAACTGAAGGCTAGGTTTCTCAAAATATGCTGACTCCACTGATTAAAGAGATGCCATCTTGGTCAAAACAAGACAGCTCCCTTATTGCTGCAGGTGCTCTTCGGTGAGGCTCAATTTGTTTCCGAAATGTTGACGACAGGGGGGGGGGGCCAGCCGTTGACCACCTGCTCCAGGATTCCTCCAATAGCAATATCGCTGGCATCAGTGGAGAGGAAAGGTGCATGCAGCACGGAAAAGTGAGAGCAGCAGTGGTGGATAGGGCATTCTTTGTGTTGCAGAAAGACGCTTCTTCATGGGAACCCCACTTCAGGTCTCTTGGCTTGCCCTTGAGGGAAGCGTACAGAGGGGCAAGAGTGGCGGTGGTGGCTGGCAGGAAACGATGATAATTGTTGATCATGCCCAAGAATTCCTGCAGTGCTTTGACGGTCGAGAGCATGGCGAAGTTTTGAACGGCTACTATCTTCTCAGGGAAAGGGTGGACTCCTTCAGTAGTGACGCAGTGCCCTAAGAATGATACCTCGTTGGCGTCAAAGGCACATTTGTCGTACCAGACTTCAAGCACATTTTGTTGTAGGCGGTTTAGCACAAGGCATAGATGATGGGAGTGTTCCTCTTTGGAGGAAGAGAACACAAGTATGTCGTTCACGTAACATACACAGAAAAAGAGGTCCCCTAAGATGACTCCATGAGACTTTAATAAATGACCCCAGCATTACGAAAGCCAAAACAGGAGTAATTAAATCTGTATGTTCCGAAGGGGGAGGTGATGGTGGTCTTGGGGATGTCTTCTTGGTTCATCGGCAACTGATAATATCCCTTCAGGAAGTTGAGCATGGAGAAAACCTTCCTCTGTGCAAGTAGGAGATTACGTTAGTGATGTTTGGGTTGTGGTAGTGATCCGGCTCCGTCTGCATGTTCAGGTGCCTGTAATCTCTACATGGATGCAGGAAGCCCTATTTCTTCAGGAAGATTTATAAGGGTGACAACCATGGGCTTGAGGCCTTTTGACAAAGATCCATTTCTTCCATTTCAGCAAACATTTGTTTAGCATCTGGTGTCAGACATCTGAATCTGGCGAACACGGAGGGTTCCGTCGTATTAATATGGTAATGAATAACATATATCGCAGGAGACATGGGAGTTTGACAAAATTTTGGACGGAAAACATCTCGGTACGAGGTGGGGAGGAAAGGGTAGACATCCGTGGGTGCTATGATGTGAAGACCGAGGTTGGAGGGGACAGGTTGGGGAAGTGTTGTGGAGTATGAATCCGCGTTGACTAACCGTAGGTGAGCTACATCGACCAGGAGGTGCAAGTTTAAGAGGAAATCCGCTCCCGAGGATTGCCAATGGCACGTCAGCAACGAATATAATTGGCGATTCCAAACCATAATGTCAGGGTTTCATGAACATCAGTGAGTATCGCTGATCCTTTGGCAACTACCAAATAGATGTCGCCAGACTTAAACAGAGTGGCTTTGGCAGAAGAGAATGGCAAGCACCCATTTCTACTGAAAATTGGATGCCCATATCTGCGACATGTAAAAAGAAAAGATTAGTGACAGGGGAGGCCACAACCACAAGCGATGGCCTACTTACACGTTTTTTTGGCTACTCACAACTATTCACACATTCCTTTGCAGAAGCCCTGAATTTAGAGTGGTGGTAGCCTAATTTTGGCCGGTGGGCATCAGTAAGTTACAGGGGAAGTAGTTGATTAGGGTGTGAGTCAGAGGGGGTATATGTGAGTAGTGGTCGGCTTTCTTCCCGCTCCGCACAGCACGGGATGGGCATCTGTGTCAAACCGCATTCACATCTAGCTTCAATCGATGTTGACTAGTTGTCCCCTTCATCAGGAGTGGAGTCATTGATGGTGTTGAAGCTGGTGAAGTGGTTGTCCATAAGGGCATCTACACCGGGGATAGGAGCACGTCCAGGTTCGGGTAGGCGCTGTACCTAAAGGGCATGAGGTAGATTCACTTCACGGGTAGAGCCATCTGTGGTAGGTTGTTTGCGAGCAATATCAGTCATTTCCCTGATGGCGAGAAAAGCCTTTTGGTCCCCAAAAGGTTGTTGAGAAAGCCAAAAAAGTTTCACTATGCAAGCGGCCGGTGATGCCGAGTTCTGCTCCAAGAGGTATGAGTTGAGGCCTTTGTAGGTTATTGGCGTGTTTTATTGCTCCCACAGCCAGTCTGATATTTCTGGGAAAGTGTCCCCAGAGATGGCAGCGAGAACGTAGCCTGCTTTGGTGCTTGACTGAGTCATGCCCTTAATGCGAATCTGGACTTATGCACACTGGAACCAGGCGAACATTTCTCCGCTGGCGACGGACAGTAGTTTTAGGGATAAGGTTTTGAAAGTAGAGTCAGTGTGGGAAGGCGGCATCATCAAACAGTAAGACATAGCAGTAGGGCGGAAAGCGGGAGGGAGCTGGTCACTTTGCTGGTCACCAACGTGCAAGCGAGCCGTTAGGAAGTGACTGAGAGACTAGTCGAATGCAACTAATGGCACAAAAATTCAAACAATGATGCAGGAAAATACAGGCATTAACAGGTTATCATTGGAAGGGGAAAGCAATAACGACAATATAAAAAGATAAAAAAAAAAGTGTCCGAGCGTGTGTTATATGCGTGCGGTACACTATATATGCAGTAAAATTTAATAGTCATGCCTTTGCCAGCATGGAGCTCAATACTACACAGTATTCTAGAATTTTTATTCCAGCTGTGACCAAGTTGTGGAATGATCTTCCTAATCGGGTAGTTGAATCGGTAGAACTTCAAATGCTCAAACTTGCAGCAAATGTTTGTATATTGAACAGGCTGAAATAAGTCTCTTTTTATAATTTATATATGAAAGATCTATTTTAATGCTGTTGCTTTTCTTAAAACATTTGACTAATTGTTCATTACTTGATATAAAATCTATTTATTTCCTTATTTCTATTCCTCACTGGGCTATTTTTTTTTTTTTTGGAGCCCTTGGGTTTATAACATCCTGCTTTTCCAACTAGTGTTTTAGCTTAGCTGAAAATAACAATAATAACAATAATGATAATAATAATAACATTAATCATTAAAATAATAATAATAATAATAATAATAATAATAATAATAATAATAATAATAATAATAATAATAATAATAATAATAATAAAAATAATAATAATAATAATAATATAACAGTTACGACAACTCCCCTTTTCCTTATCCAAGACAAAATAACTCACCCAACTGCTTCGTAAGCTTCAACCATGCCTGAGCTTTTATGGTTTTGAAGTCCATCTTGTTATTGAATGGAAAAAATCAATCAGAAATAGGAACCCTTTCACTGTATTCTTTTATAAACACACTGATAATATCACGATTACATCATAAAAAGCCTCCATATAACATGATAATACTCTATTCAGCTAGTGCATGATATTTACTTATCTGTCCTCTTAATCATTGACGATATTTATCTCCACCAACGAAGTTGAAAGGAGGATAGGTTTTACCCTCTATCTGTATGTTTGTGCTTATTTGTGTGTGTGTTTGTTTGTGAACAGCTTCCTGGCCACAACTTTAATGAGAGTAATGAAACTTGCAGGGATTAACTTACATGTAAAAAGCCTGAAATGATTAAATTTTTGAAGGTCAAGGTTATAGGTCAAGGTCAAGGGCAGGCAAAATGTCCAATTCCCGTGATCAACCATAAGTTTGGACATCGTTTTCACAGATACTTCAAACTTGGTTAATATTTGATTGTATAAAAATCCACGCCAACTAATACATGTTAAGGTCAAAAGTCAAGGACAAAGTTGAGCAAAAGGTCGAGAATTAAGTTGCCGCGGTGGAGGTCTGCGCTCTACCGAGTGCCCTTCTAGTTTATAATAATTCCATGCAATATGAAGAAGGTTAAAAAAGAGCAAACTCTATTAATAGTTTACCTAGAATATTATTGAAAGAAATTGGAATCCACTATTTCTTAATTTGAAAAAAAAAAGTATTTGCCATATATCTCCTTGGATTTTATGAGATAAAATCTACAAAATACTTTCTTCCAGCATGTGGAAAAAAGATCCCATTGACATGCCTTTCTTAATTTACAATTAGCATAACTCTACTTCCTAGAAACTAGTTTTTCGCATGCCATATATAATTACCAAGTATTATTCATGTTTTACTATCCTATTACCAAGCTCTTTACAAAGGCTGTAAGGGATATTCATTTGGTAAAAAAAAAACACATTAAATAATAACTCTTTTATATTTTCCGATTTGGATTGAGGGGACAAATCATTTAAAGAACCCATATTGCCTGTCAAGACCAGCAAGTCCTGTAGCGCAGACCTCTCTTGTGTAGGCAATCTTCTTCAAGTATCTCTTGGCATGTCATTCATTACAGAGTAATTGTATTGTTGTACTGATATTTTGCTTTCCTGTAAATTTGAGGACCTATCATCACCCAGTTTTTGCCTGCTCATGAATTCAAACTAGTCCGTTCGTCGTCGTCAATGAATCATTAAAGTCAAAGGAATTTGATGGCAAAAAATATTATGATGAGACATCTTTCGAACAATATGTAGCCTTTAATCTAGATTGGTAATGCAGATGCTTTATCTAGTGTTCCAGTAGACATAGCAGTAGAAAAGTATGATGACAGTATATTGCTAGTTTCAGTATATGATGTACCCATTCCATCCAAGGATATTGCATACAATATCAAGAAAAACCCAATACTTAGTAAGGTTTTAGAGAGGATAATGACAGGTAGGGACTTATGTGGAAATGAAGAAAATGGTAAAGCCTATGAAAATATATAGAGTGAATTGAGCATAGCACAAGGTTGTTTAATGAAAGGGTCAAGAGTAATTTGTATGAAATACATGCTGGTCACCAAGGTATTGTCTGATCAAAGTTTATTGCAAGGACCTTTGTGTTGTGTAGAGATATTGAATTATTTCTCAGAAATTGTATGAATTGTATTACGCAACAGAACAATCCTCAATTTGGTAGAATGCACCCATGGGAGTTACTGAGGTATCCATGGTAAAGATAGATTTTGCAGAATCTTTCTTAGGTTATTTGTTTTTGATAGTTGTAGGTGCTTACCGTAAGTGGCCAGAAGTAATCCCAACGAAGACAACAACTTCTTACCCAACTGAAAAAGAACTAATGAAAAATTTTTCTACACATAGTATTCCAGAAAGAATTGTAACTGTTAATGGTCCAACGTTTACCTCATAAGACTTTAATGAATTTTGTAATATAAATGGTATCAAACATACATTTTCTGTAACGTATCATCCTTCCACGAATGGAGAGGCTGAAAGATTAGTTCAAACATTTAAGCATAACATGAAGCAAAGAAAAACAAATGCAAATAGCATAATTTTTCATGTGTCAAAGTTTTTTTTATTGTCTTATAGAACAACACTGCAAATCACAAGAGGTGTGACACCATATTTATTTATTTATTTATGTTTTATTTTTTTTATTTTTTATTTTTTTTTTGATGGGGGAGTAAGATTTGGTGTAAGTTAGATTCGTTGTATCCAAGTTTGCAAAGAAATTTTGAAGAAAAAGCGTACAAGCAATTAGAAAGTCTCCCAAAAGTAAGACATTCCCCCCCCCCCTTATACTCTTCTTGAGCAAAGCAATTACGTTAATTTTTTTCCGCTTCGATGTCCACAATAAACTTTATTGCTTGTGCCCGGTTGCATCAGAATATTTTTGGAGATTATTCCGACATTCAATTTCCACTTATCTGAACCCAATCAAATGATACACGGGTTACACGTTGCGGTTCGTAAATCACGTGTCTATTTGGATGACATTTTTATTAAGGTTTAACAAATGCTGCTCTTCCAATTATTTCATTTATCTATTTCTAGATCTTTGATTGTTTAATTTTTTTTTATGGTAAGCCTTACATTTTATCACTCTATATATAAAATGCTTTGTATTTAGGATTTTCAACATGTTGAAAAATACCGTTTATCGTTGAATAAGCTACAGAGTACAGACCGTCTCCCTAAGAATTGGAATCTATACTTTATTCTGTAAGGATACAAAAAAGAAGTCCTGAAACAGAAGATGAATAAGATATTAAAGGTGGGATGGTCCCGTCGGTTATTATCCTGGATATAGTTTCCCCTTCCGCTATTTTTTATTCCAGGTGGTCAATGGAAAGCAAATTAAAACATTAGAACATTTATGATGCCAGGTCGATCACAGCCACTCAGAGTGTATGTATGAACCGTATAATACATAGCCTATAGTCAGGGGAATAGGAGCGTCTTTTCAGGTGGGGGAGGGGGCGGGGGCTAAAGTTTGAAAGTGGACTAACAGAGGGAGCTGGTCTTGGGGGACGTCCCCCAGAAAAAAAAGGAAAAAAAAATTACGAGGAAACACCCTTAAGTGCTATTTCCTGGCATCTGACAGCAGATTGTAGCAACAACAAAATCATATTTTCTGGACGATTTTTATGTGACAAATTACAATTTGTACACATAGACCATCAAAAAATTCAAGTAGACCTACTTGACGAATTTACCAAAAACATGCTAACGATGTTAGTTCTTTGTTATGAACTCATTCCAATATCGATCAAGTTAGGGCTATCAGTTTTCTAATCTTACCATGTTTTACTCACTATTTATATCTATCATTTGTTTTTCCGTTCCTTTTTTGTCTTTGAATTTTGAAAGGCTTTTATGCATTTACTTTCCTCTAATTCCTAGTTTACAGAGGACAATTATCTAATGTTTTAATTGATAAGTATGTTATTTGTCGTTGGTTTTATACTATGGTGATAAGGTATGAAGAATAAACCTTACAAACAGAGAAGTACTCTATAGATTTGATAAGACCCAATGGTCATAAAAAAATCAATGCTAAGGAATAAAGAAAATGGATAGGGGTTTCTTATTAATAAAAATCCTGCAAGTAGCGTAGAAAAATCTTATAGTTTGTAATAGAATTGCAGGATTGAATATCAAACTAAATAAAAGTCTGCACAAACAACAATACAGTTCTAGTGACATCCTTAAAAAAAAAAAAAAAAAAAATGAATAAAAATAAAAAGACTCTTTGCATTTGTTTTGGGCGATTTCTATGTAAAGTAGGTCATAACAAGAAAGAAAAATCGGCTATAAGCAAGTTTGAAGTAGGCCTGAGAAATGACAGACGAGACATCCATGTAAAATTCGAAAAAAAAAATCATAACCACCTTTTATTCGCAGTGAAAGAGTTAATTTGCATAGAGAAGTAAGTCTTTAACAAATTAAAGTTAAGAGACCATAGTATTGTGAGAAGTAAAATTTGTCCAGAAAGAAAAAAGGTAATTTCAAGATAGAAAATAAACAGTGCTGTAATAAGAGAGAAGTACGATGCGTTTAGTTTAGCAACGCAAAATAGGCCCTTCTAGCTACTTGACGAAATGGAAGGATACGAAGAGGAAATGAATAGTAATTTAACCAAATTTCTTTTGTAGTCAGCACAAGAGCTAGGTGAAAAATTCTCTAAACAAGATAAAGGAAAATTATCAAACAACACAAAAATCTAATAAAGAAAAAATTGGAAATGAGGGTGAAATCTAAGAAAGATGAAATTTAATTAGCAAAAATTATGAACAAACTAAAAGCATGACACTCGTAAACAAAATCAGACCAAAATTGAGAAAAGGCCAAAAAAAGGAATTATCATCAAATTGATGAAAAGAAGACTTGGAACAGGGTGCCATCAAATGTTTGCTTTAAAAGATGAAAATGGAAAAATTTTCCACAATAGAGATGGAGTAATTTCCATACAATGCTATACAATAGTGACATAAGAAATATATTCACCAATAGAAATAATGAAACATCTGAGCCGGTACCGAAAGTAACAGTAGAAGGATAGAAAGCTTTAAGAGGCATGAAGAGAGGTAAAGCAGAAGAAGATGGTCTAACAAATGATTTGATAATAGATGGGGGAGATTTCGTGGTAAGAAATTTCGCTGAACTTCACACAAAATGTTCGCAAGACTGCTCTATACCTTCAGCTTAGAAAAAATATCATTATATTATTTCACAAAAAGAGAACTACAAAAGACCTTATAACATACCACTCAATAAGTTTACTCTTATAAATATATGAAATATTCACAATGATCATATTAGGCAAAACAGGGAGAAAGCTAGACTTTAATCAGCTAAGAGAGCATGAAGGTTTAGAAGTAGATATTGAACAACTTACCAGATCCAAGTAACTAACCAGCTAATGAAAAAAATTGAGTATGACAAACCACTACATATGGCATTTAAAAACTATGAGAAAGCTGTTGGCATTTGAAGACTTTGAAAATGGCTTTTGGCATTTAAAGACTATGAGAAAACTTTTGGCTTTAAAAAACAATGAGATCTCTTTTTATTCTGTTAAAACTTTAGCAGTAATGAAAGTTCCTGAAAGACGAGGTATAGATGATCCATATGTTACAACTCTTGAAAATGTCTGTATGAGTTGTGAGAAAATTCCTCTTGACTGAAGGATTTAGACAAGGAGACCCTAGTTCTTAGAAGAACTTTTTAAGAATTTAGATTTGGAAAATATAGGAATTATTATGAATGGGAAATATCTTAAAATCTTAAGATTCGCAGATGACTTAGTTCTATTTAATGAATCAAGGAAGGAATTGCAAAAGATGATAGAACTTTTGAATAGAAAAAGCAAAAATGTAGTACGGAAAATGAATAGGATCAAAACTAAGATAAGATTCAATGAAATTACAGAGAGACAACTAATAAGGTAAGGACGAATATCTACAGATTGTTAATGATTTTACGTATTTAGGGCAAACAGAAAGTGTTTCCCTAGGACATTACACCAAAATCAAAAGAAGGATATGCATGGGATAGAGATTTTTTGGTAAAGAAAACAGAAAATGAAATGTAAAATTCATCTATCTCTAAAAAAAAAAAAAAGCAAATAGATAGTCCTACTTGTGCATCAGAAACTTCAGAGCCTTACTAAAACCCTAGTGCATAAGCTAGTTACAACTCAAAGAACCTTGGAAAGAATAATAATGTGAATAACACGAAGAGGCAGAAATAGAGCTACATGGATACGAGAGCCAGCCAAAGTAGAGGATATTCTAACAACATGTAGGAAAAAGAAATGGATATGGGCAGGACATAAAATGAGAAAGACAGGCGATATATGGTCTAAAAGGAATAGCAGAATGGGTCCTTAGAGTTTGCAAACAAACCAGGAGAAAGAAAAGAAGGCAGTGGATTCATGAGCTCAGAAAATGTTCTGTTACACACACACACACACACACACATATATATATAAATATATATATATATATATATATATATATATATATATATATATATATATATATATATATATATATATATATATATATATATATATATATATATATATATATATATATATATATATAAATCTATGTAAAGGAGGATTCATAACTCTTACATGGAAATTCATTTTGAAAGACTATTCTTACGAAGAATGAGTTACTAAATGTATGCAATTTAATATATTTGAATCTTTTCTGACGTATTAAAGTTATGCAATTTAAAGAATTTTCATCTCTACTGAAGTAAAAGATAGACAAGAAAATTTTCGGCAAAAAAGTTGGCTGGCTATAGCCCCCGTGCCCCCCTACCCTTAGTCCCATGATAGTAGAATGTTGAAAACCTTATAATTTATGCAGAGAGAGAGAGAGAGAGAGAGAGAGAGAGAGAGAGAGAGAGGGGGGGGGGGGGTTAATATGGAGGAGCGCTATACTTGAAACTTAATAGTGATTACAAATGATTCCAGTATACTAAAAACTAAAACAATGTAGATAAAAAGTAACTGTTTTATCTCTATAGGACAGCCTATTTAACGAAGAATTCAGGCAACTGGATCATCAATTCGTTACAGCAATAATAAAGACTTTAGTTTAAGGATCCGTCATTCAGTTGGCTTGGTCTTTCTGCCATTGAATGACATTCCGGAAGCTTCTGAGTCTTTAAAATCACATTTGCCTGAAAAATCATTCTATACGGAATGTGGCTTGAAAATAATTACTTATTTGGACAAGCAAAGGCAGGACAGGGAAGACAGGAACGTTGCTTGTATTTCTGTGAGCACTTGGCCGCTTTAGTAGGGCTCATCCGCAACAGGTGGCGCTGAAATTGTCGTCTGCAACTTGCTTACTCAAATCAGTGTTGCCAGAGGGACAAATATTACCAGCGTCCTTTTCAAACTATGATGGGTGCTTTTGTTATTAGGCATGATACACAATGAATAAAATAAGATTTATCATTAAAAAAAAAGGTCCTCATGATTTTTCTTTTTTCATTTATGCTAATTTCAAATAAGTGGAATTTGGAATCTAACAGTCTGATGACGCAAACTCAAGTCTTCAAAACAATTTTAGCAGTCTGTCGCTATATACAACACAAGGGGCTTTTGATGAATGTATTGCCCTTCAAGCATAAACTATCATTTAAAGATACATTTTCCCCCCCATATATCGATGCAAAGTTAAGGTAAGGTTGTATATTGAATGTATATATGATTATAATTTGCAGAATGTGTACTATATCAAAGTCCTAGATTATTCATTGAAACTGTGCCTAATTGATGCTAAGGCCATTTCGAGAGGCCCTTATTTTAAAATGTAAGTGGAAATTTGTACCTCTAGTAATAAAAATCCCATTAAATGAGGAAAGAATAGGGGCATCTTTTTCTGACCATATCTCTATAAGGTATGAGAAAAATGTGAGTGTCAACAATCCTAATACAATATTAGACCATCCACCACTTTCCTCCTCCCCTCCTAGTTTAGTCCTAGGCACAGATCCTATTTCGGATATGTGTCTCTCACATATTTTGTAAAAGTTATATTTGCAAAATTATGTATACATGATATACACAGCCGAACCTTAACTTATATTTTGTAAATGAACAAGCAGCAAGCTATATATGTATAAAAAAAATAGTATAGGTAATCTAATGATCAATATTATTTAATATAGATCTATGGAAAATCACTAAATGAATAACGTTAGACCAGTTATTGGATAATTTTTATAGTAATGTGAACCTTCCGAAATACTAAAACCCCGTAGAGTTTTTTTAGCTAATTAGTAGGGTGCGTAAGCAATAGATGGCGCTGCTAAGGCAGCCTTTTTTCTCTCTCTTTTTCTTTCTTTTTTTATATAGGTAGTGTACCAACCGTGTGTCACACGATCGTACATAAATTATTTTGTATATATTATGCTTGTATCTGCGCTCTTCCCTCGCACTAAAAAAAACCTGAATAATCATGTCTCCGGTTTTCCTCTGTAACATTGTCTTGTGAATATGAAAATGCCTGTTGCCTTGAGGTTTTGTATAGAAAGGAGTGTGTTCTATAATAAAGTTACTCAGTTGATTGCTTCCTGCCTTTGAGTCGCAACCTTTCTCTCGGCCCGTCACAGTAGGCTTTCCGGTCTTCCCTTTACTGTCTTTGTTGGACAAATAAGAAAGCGTTGGCACAATGGCGGTATGATCCGTGCCCCGCCATCATTACCTTTTATTATGTGATTATCACATGACTCCACGCAATTAGCAATTCAACGCATGCAAAAATACAGTAGAAGCCTTACATGGCAGGTGGGAAAACGTCATTGGAAGAGCTCATGTTGAACTTTATGGAATACTCGAAGAGTTATGAAAGGAGGAGCCGCCAGACGACAATCGAATTGAACATGCTCGTCGAGGTGTGAAATACCCTAAACAAAGAAGACGAAAAATTATTCACGAAGAGTGAATGTGAACAACAAAACTTTTTAGACTATATTCATGGAATAGCGCAAAATTTATCTCCTTATTGATTAATACATTTTTTTTCAGCAATTTCTAGCATAAGCAATTAAACACTTTGGTTCATACAATGTCATCTGACGTTTCATTTAGTTGTGAACCTTTGTTTTTATCATTTATATTTAATACAACCGTTGTTTTGTTGCTGTCACATTACTTTTGTCATTATTATTATTTTATTATTATTATTATTATTATTATTATTATAATTATTATTATTATTATTATTATTATTATTATTATTATTATTATTATTATTATTATTATTATGGCTGCATCGGCAGAATTCAATTTCTTGTTCAATTTCTCGATTCTACGGACAATTCTCTTTTCAGGATTGCTACATTCAGCTAGCAAGGTGGCGAAGGTCATCAGGTGGGTGAAAGATACAAATCAGGTTAAGGCTGGATGTAATTAATACAAGTATAAGTAATACTCGGAAATTACAACAGGTAAAGTCAGGAGTGGAGTGCGACGCGTTTCGGAACTGCTTGCTCCGTTTTCAGGCGAGAAGTGAGGCTCTGGCAGGATCTGGGTCCTTATATATCCCGGCTCTGGTTCGTAGAGAGGGGCCTCGAATTTTGATTGGTCGATCGGAGGTTATAGGCTCGGGTGGCAGATATACGATGAGCTTGGCTCTGCCTCCCAGGTTGAGAGGTAGGAAGGAATTCTGAATCCTGATTGGTCAAGACGAGCGCCGAGCCAGCCGTAAAGTCAGGCAGTCTCCTCTCTCGCTCAGTGGACTGGGCTGAGAGAGGTATCCGAGCTCCCTGATTGGCTGAGATGCGCGCCGAGACGGGATCAAAGTCAGGCAGCCCATTCCTACGCTCAGCAGACTGGAATTCCAGACCATGTTTGCCGCCAAAATCGGCATTCGGCCAGACGATTTCTCCATTTGTGGGGGTGTCAGGATCGGGGTTGTCATCGTTCTGGGGGTCTTGTTCTTGGTTCCTAGCGTTGGTACGTCGACAGGATGGTAGGAGGAACATCTCTTGGGTCGTATTCAACGCTGGTCTCTCGTTCTGGATTAACAGAGCTTCCAATATTCGTAGGCGCCTGCTGTCAGGGGCGCTGCCGATAATTTTGGTATTGGCGACGATGTCGGCCCGGCTAATTTGGGTGCTATGTCGCTGTAGAGCAGGATTTCTTATAGCACCTTGCTGGACGTGGCACGAAATCCTCTTCGAAAGTTTCATAGTAGTCATACCTATGTATTTGCCGGGGCATCCTCGGACTGGGCATTGGTAAGAGTAGACTACATTTGTCTTCTTCAGAGGATCGTTCTCAGGGGGCACTGGGTTGTTTCTCATGATCAAGCTGCGGGTTTTCTCAGTCTGGTAATAGATGATGAGTTTCACTTTCGTGCTCTCATCAGTGGGTGACACGTTGTTAGTGATGATATCTTTAATGGCCTTCTCATCCCGCTGATATTCTGCGTGCATGAAGCCTTTGTAGTAAAGCTTGATGTCTCTATATCCGTTGGTGGGGTTGTCGGACCTATCTCTAGTGCTGTCGGACCCCTGGTTGGCGCTGTCGGACCCTTCCACCGAAGAGAACCCATACCACTTGTCTATAGCTGTCCTCACTTCACGCTGGACTTGCCCGCTACAGGGCCTCGACCATCAAGGCCTTTGTACGCAGGGCCTTGTCACACTGCTCGTCATGGACTGACACCCACAAGGAGCTGGAAAGGGACGCACAGGTCCTCATCAACAACGGCTACAGCAACAAGTCCAGCGTGAAGTTTTTTTATTATTATTATCGTTTTATTATTGGAATAATAATAATAATAATAATAATAATAATAATAATAATAATAATATAGATTAGGCAAGGTTTATTGAAGATACTGACTGACTTAGTGGTGTGAATTTTATGACACCATTTGTATTCAAGGAGGTACTCCAGACATAGTTGCCAGGCTTCCTCGGACGGGACATTGGTATTGGTAGACTATATCTTCAGACTGTTCTGCATAGGAGGGGATAGTTTATTTTTCATTATCAAAGTCTTGGTTTTAGTGTTCTGATAATAGATCAAAAAGATAAGCTCCTTGTTATCATGTTCGGAGATGTTATTCCATACAATGTGCATTATGGCTTTTTCGTCTTGTTAATTTCCGTGCATGATTCCTTTATAGTAAATATTTATTTTTGTTATGCTAGTCGTGTCGTGCTGTTCCTCCTCATACCCGGTGTCAAAAGCTTTCTTGTTCTCTTAGTTGACCTGTCTGTTGGTATACCAGTTGTTCACAAGTACCTCTGGTATAGGCCTACTACCCAATTCCTTATGGGTAGCCTTCCAGGAGAAGCAACAAGAGATCCCTCTTCATGAGGGACATGGTGGTGGAGGCTTTGTATCTGGCTTGGAACTTGCTGTCACGGTTGAGGTGAAGTTCAAGGTTCGTTAGTTTATTATCGATGGACGTACAGATTTCAACCTGGACATCAAGGAATGGGAGTTGTCCGTTGTGGCTGTGTTCCAGAGTTAAACACAGGGAACTTCACTCCTCAAAGGAGTGGCGGATTTCCTCGTTGTCCCAGGAGGAAGTAGCCTTAACGAAAGTGACGTCAATATATTTCACATATACGTCAGATCGACGTATACACGAGAAAACTGAATCTCCTCCAAGTCCCGTGTACATACGCTTGCGAAAAGGACTCACAGTTGTGATCCCATGGCGACGCCTCCTTTTGAATATTTGTATGTCCCCGGTGGGTCGTGAAGGGGCCTTCGTTTGGCCTATCTCTAGGAGCGTACGAAGTGACTCTTCTTCTTCTTCTTCTTCTTCTTCTTCTCTTCTTCTTCTTCTTCTTCTTCTTCTTCTTCTTCTTCTTTTTCTTCTTCTTCTTCTTCATTATTACAGTTTATTGACCAATCCTTAAAATATATTAGTTTCAAGAATGTACATTGCTAATCATTATCTTTAGCTCTTCAAAAAAGAATACTGGTTAAAATGTGTTAATAAAAGAAATAAATTTGTCTTACTGGACTATTAATATTATTATCATGACAGTTTATTGACCAATCCTCAAAATATATCACTTTCAAGATTATACATTGCTAATCAATATCTTTCGCTCTTCAAAAAAAAAGAAGACTTATTAAAATGTTTTCATGAAATAAATACATTAGTCTTACAAGAGCATTAATATGATTATTAATACAGTTTATAGACCAATCCTTAAAATATATTAGTTTCAAGGATATAAAATGGTTATCCATATCTTTAACTCTTCGAAAAAGAATTGTTAAAATGTTTTCACGACATAAATACATGAGTCTTACTGGAGTATTGATAATATTATTATTACAGTTTATTGACCAATCCTTAAAATATATTAGTGTCAAGGATATACAATGCTAATCATTATCTTCAGTTCTTAAAGAAAATACTTATTAAAATGGTTTCATGACATAAATACATTAGTCTTACTGGAATATTTATAATTCTACAAGTGCAACAACAGAAATATCTCATACGTTTAATGTCATTATACTTTGCGTATTTCGATATATGAGTGCCAAAGGAATGTCATGGATTCGATTTGTGATTCCTGGATATATTTGCAGTACTGACTTACTCACTTTGAAAAAAAAATGCCCCAATCAGTATTATGGATATATACCGTATTTAATTTGGACGTCATGCAAAATGTTTATTCTTCAGTAGTTAAGATGAAATTTTTTATCGTATACTATTTGTCAATAGGGTAAGATAAGCTATTAAAATATAATTACAGAGGAAATATTCAAAAGTAGTTTAAGAGGAATTATTCAGCAAAAGATTTAGGTTAAAAACGCAAGCAATTTCGTTAATCGGCACCCGGGGAAAACGTTGGAATGTTCTGCCTATATTGCCACTTTTATTTCTTGCCATTTTTGAAAATTGGGTTTCGAATTGAGATAGCTTCAATATTCTTTTACAACTATAAAGCTATATTCATTCAAAACGATCGTTACATCACTTTTTCTTTGACACTTTAATAGGGAATTCTATTTGCAGATATCAAATAAGAAATTAAGAAGCGTGTGGGTTAAGTATTTGAAATAGCGAGTAGCAACCGAACTGATGTTATCTTCAATTGGATTTATGACTGAGAGTTATTTTTTTCTTTTTACCCTCGGTTGGAGTATATTTGATGGAAGGTGACGCAATTGCTAGAACTGGAAAGTTTGGTTATTCCTTTTTCCCTGTGTTACAAAGGGTTTGCTGCTTGAAGATCTGGAACGAGTCCAACTGCACCATGATATCACTCACTACGCCGTCTGTCCAGTGATCCTACTGACTGTCCTTTTGTCTAGTGACCATTTGAGGCGGGATTCATTTGACCATTATTCGGAAGGTTTATTTCGGTTCATATGGACAATTGATCACATAGACTCGATAACTAACAAATATATGGAGAAACTCGTATCATATGGAGTTATAGATATTCCGGGGAGGATCAGATACTAGTGCAGCACGATCTTTAAAATAAGGCATGACTGAAACTACGATAGGTCACAGTTGAGTTACCGAATAAGAAGAGGCTTATTACATTTCCTTTTAGTCGGGATCTGACGGAGAGTCGGTAGATAGGAAAAACGCCAGAAGCAAAGATAAAAAAAAATATATATAATTTCCCATGAATATATTACCGTGCACATAAGTGACCTGAGACTTCATTAATATCATCATCATCATCATCATCAATTTTATCTTAGCAATAAATCTATTATTTACAAACAAATATCAAGGAAGGAAATACTTTCCTAACTTCCAATAAACAACAATATCCATTTTAATATCAGTTGCCCATATATACTAAAGCAAATTAGGAAATAATATATTAACTGAATTTTACGGTTTTGCTTTAAAATCCACTCAACGCTGTTAGATTAAAACCAGCAGACATTCCTAGTTAGACTACACTTTCAGCACTGCCGGCAAATTGTATTTGGTTTTTGTCAACAACCCACTTATCTCAAGGAAGAAAACAAAGCCTTACATTTGGGAGGTAAATCTGCCTTTCTTAGAATTCAAGTCCTTTGCGATTAGAGGCAACAACGACAAATGCCTGGGAAGCTAGTGTTTTTTTTTTCTTTATACATCGGAAAATTTCAAATATCATATTGATATAACTAGATTTTGCCACTAAAACGCTAGCGAGAGAGAGAGAGAGAGAGAGAGAGAGAGAGAGAGAGAGAGAGAGAGAGAGAGAGAGAGAGAGAGATAACAACTTACCTTTTTTGCTCATCTCCATTATAGTAATCAGGATTATAGACTAGTTATTATGCTACTCCCCAAAGCATAACTAAGATAATGCAGAAATTACCTAGGCCAGCTTTTAAACAAGAACACCTCTTAGTTAAGCAGTTGCTCCTTCAATAACATCTTTGGTACCCCTGTCCACCACACAAACACCCTGCTCGAACTAGTTTGCGAATGCTTAGTTGTTTGGGTGGGGTATTTTCTGCCCCAAGTCCTTTGTAGTGAATAAATTATAACTGGTTTCTGGCAAGTTTTCCTGTCATAACTCCTCTTTTTGTGCCGGTTGTCTTCAATTACCAATATAATGCGTACTAAGTTTGGAGGATCTTCTTTACCATGGTCAAATTGAGAAACAGGCACTGACAAATTGTCTCTATCACCAACTGCTCGCAGTGATCTGGTGCTTCTTGTTAACATTAGTGTTGTTGGTCATTGAAAACTAAGCTTTGCTTTCTGTCTTGTACATATTGTTCGGTGCATTTGAGTGTCTGGAGCTGGATGTTCTTCACTTTCAGGGATTACAGAAAACTAGGTTATCATCAGCTGGGCTTTGGGTGAATTGATCATTATCGGTAGGGTTTTGAGTAACTGGGCCATCATCAGCTACGCTTTGGTAACTGAGTGATTATAAGCTGGGCTTTTGGAAGCCGAGTCATTATCAGCTGGGATTTTGGTAACCGAGTCACCATCAGCAGGGCTTTGGGTAACTGGGTCATCATCAGCTGGGCTTTGATCAACTAGATCATCATCAGCTGGACTTTGGGTAACTGGGTCTAGATCGTTCTAAATAGGATTTTTAACTATTTCTAAAAGCTTTTCAATTATTTTGCTCTTCAATACCAGATGAAATTCTGTTGATAAAGACTTCTGGCAGAGGAGACTTTAAACCACATCGTGACTTGTTGCCAGTAAGTGCTTGGTAAGGAGCCATGTTGATTGCTTCATGATATGAGCTGTTCATGGTCCATTTGGGCAAAACGTATACAATAACTCATCCTGGCACAATTATTGTCTCTTATATATGCCATAAGTTTGGGTTTCATATCGCCATTATTTCTTTCATCAGAACCTTGGCTTAGGGTTGCCTTGTACACCTATTCACTAAAGTAAGTTCTGGTCACATTGAGACAAGTTCTTCAATAACTGCAGCTGTAAATTATTGACCGAAATGTCCCAGTATGGGTCCTGGTCGGACTGAAAGATATGGGCTGTGCCTATATCCAAGAAGATGAAAAGAACCTCACGGAAAAACTCAGATTATTATTATTATTATTACCTGCTAAGCTATAACATTAATTGGAAAACAGGATGCTCTAAGCCCAGGGGTTCCTACAGAGACAATAGCTCAGTGAGGAAAGGAAACAAAGAAAAAGAAATTATTTTAAGAAGAGCAACAAGCTTAAGACAAACATCTCCTATATAAACTATAAAAACTTTAACAAAACAAGGGGAAGAGAAATAAGATACAATAGTGTGTCCGAGTGTACCGTCAAGCAAGAGAACTCTAACCCAAGACAGTGGAAGACCATGGTACAGAGGCTAAGGCACTACCCAAGATTAGAGAACAATGTTTTGATTTTGGAGTGTCTTTCTCTTAGAAGAGCTGCTTACCATAGCTAAAGAGTCTCTTCTACCCTTACAAGGAGAAAAGGGGTCACTGAACAATTACAGTGCAGTGAGAAGGATTTCCTGGTAATCTCAGTGTTGCCCAGTGTATGATGCCAGAAGAAAATATGTAAAGAATAGGCCACACTATTCGGTGTATGTATGTAGGCAAAGGGAAAATGAACCGTAACCAGAGAGAAAAATCCAACGTACTACTGTCTGGCCAGTCAAAAGACCCCATAACTCTCTAGTGGTAGTATCTCAAGGGGTGGCTGGTGCCTGGACGACCTACTACCTCTTTAATTCCACGGGACGAATAACATGAAACTTCCCTCATAGTCTGCATATTTACTAGAGCAACTTGGGCTCTTTCATTCAGGTTACTTGTAGATAGAGATTTGATAAAAACTCCATCTGCAGTTTCCTTTCTGCAATAATGTTCAACATAGCGTTCACAATAGTGGATATATTGTGAAACAATTGATTTTGGAATGGTGCCATATAGTTCACAAATATTTTTGGAAGTCGTCTTCTCACCACCATGGCTAGTAATAAAATTGTCTTCCTGGATAATTCCTGTGACTGATACTTTTGTTTCCTTATATTGGGGAAGTGCCTTGGTATATGTATGTTTATTTGAAATTGGATTTTTCAACCTATTCTTTTTCATTAGAAGGGACAACATGAAAAGCTTTCAAAATTTGGTAATCTTATCTTGTAAGCGTTTGTCTAATCTTTCCTTTCTTTAAAACTGTAATTACCATCTGCCCATATTCTGCAGACCACAAAGTAGCACAACTCTGTATTTGTTCATCCATGGCTAAAGAATGATTGGTACTAGGAAGAGTTTGAAAATCTCCTATTCTAGCAAAATTTAAAATACGTTTTCTGGAAAAACAACCACTTCATGAAATACTATTTCAGGCTATACAATCAATTATCTATAAAAGACAACAAGTCATGCATAAGTTTTTAAGATTCATACATCAAAATGCCCATTTCATGAAGTGGACTAATAATTTGCCCATTTCATGAAGTGGTCAAACGGTTTGCT
>NC_090743.1:96882104-96884604 GCF_036898095.1 Palaemon carinicauda | reverse complement strand
TGAATGTAACATAGATTGTCTCACACCCAATTTTTGGGGCTTGACCTTCAAATTCTAGAAAAATAGGGCGCCATATTTTTGTCTCTAAACATAAGTTGATAATTAGTGTAAACATATTAAATGGGAATATAAGTGTTTGCAGTGAACCGACAATGTCTTTAGATTAATTTGAGTTTGTTAAGTTTGAAATAATTATCAGCCATCTTCAGTTTCTAGGTATGAGCCTTTGTGTTTTAGAAAGAAAATTTTCAAAATCTTTACATAAATTTATTATCATTATAATGGTCCAATTCTACTGATATCAATAATGAAGACGTGAGCGATATATTACATTTGGCAATTAGATATTTATATTACATTGTGGCGGGATGTTACAAAATGCAAACCCCACACTTGATACACACTTTCCGAAGATCTGTCTCACAACACAAACTTTCCCCTTACTTTTACACTAATTTGACACTTGGAGAGAAGAATATTTAAACTAACCGTTTCCTTAACACTATATTTCTTATAACCTGAACCATGATAAAAAATCACACTTAATACTCTAATCTTTAAACCTTAATAAATCATGAACAACCACATCAACAGAAACCAAAAGAAAAACACTAAAAAAGCTCAAAAGTAATTTCCTTAAAACAGTTAGTTTTTGTTATGATTCTTGTTAATTTAGCTGTTAAGTATGATGTATCTTTTTTTTATTACCATTACTTCTTATGCTGTATGGAGACATTGAGCAAAATCCGGAACCAGTATGTCCTAGATTTCGTCAATGTCGTCTACTGTATTGCAATATTCGTAGTCTTCCTGCATATACTCAAGGCTTTACAGTTGCGTCCAGACAGTATGAAATTCTTTTTTGCTCAGAAACTTTGGTTTCTAATTAGAGGCATTCATCTGAACTCCTTACAACTGGTTTTAAGAAGACAATAATGTTGAAACGTAATGCGATCCCTAGGGCCAGGGGAATGGCGGTGTATATTAGGACTGAGTACACTGATTCTCAAAACTCCTGATGTGAATGGGATATCATTAGATTCAGGTAATGAAAGTTTGCGGTAAGCATACACCTTCTATTTGTGTTCAATCTACTGCAATCCAAACTTGGATGATTCTATCTTCGTTTGCCTTCTTACCATTATGTCTAAGATACAAGAAGATGATAGAAAGGCCTTTTTTGTCTATGTTGGTGATTTCAATGCTCACCATAGGGAGTGATTGAGTTCGGTTTCTCCTACCGATCACCATGGCTTAAGAGCTTTAGACTTTGCCTGTGAATCAGATTGTGGGCAAATCATAAATGAACCTACTCACAGGTCTGGAAACTGCTTGGATCTCGTATACACTAACTCCCCTGGTGTTATAACATGTAAGGTTAGTTCTCCAGTCGGGACATCTGATCATGCCTTGATTTCACTAGTAGTGAAGACAGAGTAGCCTGTCCCTGATGTATCATACTCTTGTAGGATTTATATGAAATCTCAAGCAGACTGGAATGTGATTTTGCATGATCTTTTGGGCTTGAATTAGTCACAATTGTATGGTAATGTTGATCTCGTTGTCCCTTTGAATGAGAATCTAGGGAAAGTAACTGATAGGCATATCCTTTTTGTATGCTTAGGTACCGCCTGAAGGGCAAACCAGTGTTCAGTGATGATTGTCGATGTGTTTACTTGGAGAAGCAGAATGCCTATCATCTTTGAAAGAGTAAAAGATCTGATTTGATCTGTAGTAACTATACTCACCTTAGAACTTTGGCTCATAGAGTTTATGCTTCAACTGAAAAGAAATTCAATCTAACCATAAAAGAAACTCTTTCTGGTACAATCCAGGAACATAAGTAGTGGACTACTCTTAAATCTGCACTCTTTGGTGTAAATGCAATAGTTCCTCCTTTACATAAACCAGATGTGTTTAAGAGTAAGCAGAGTAATGAGAAACTCGAACTTCCTCATTCCTGTTTTCCTGAGGCTAAACTAACTAGTTTAGCTTTTTGAGCTCGTGAAATTAAAGCTCTGCTGATAGACATTGATGCATATGGAAGTATAGACCCAAATGGAATTTTTCATAAAGACTGCAGATTTTTTAGCTGCAAATTTATCTGTTATTTTGCTTTAGAGGAGCTTTTAGCACTTGTTGGAGAATTGGTAATGTTACTCGACTATGTAAAAGTATTTTTGGTGGCTCAATTCCAACTGATTACTGCTCGATTTCCATAAAAATTTTATCTAAAGTGTTTGAATGTCTTTTGCCAAAATGTCTTAAAATGTTTATTGAAGGTAATCATCCTTTCCATAGTTTGCAGTTTGGTTTTCGTAAAGTCCTTGGAGCATGTGATGCCGTCTTACAATCTCCAAATCTCTACAGAAATCCTTTGATTATGGTCAGGTCGATGGCATTACCAAAGACCGGAGAAAAATTGTTTGATTTTGGAGTTTATTTCTCCTAGAAGAGCTGCTTACCATAGCTAAAGATTCTCTTTTACCCTTACCATGAG
>NC_090743.1:96842104-96874604 GCF_036898095.1 Palaemon carinicauda | reverse complement strand
CAGCTTTATCTGCTTTACTGTCTAAATATTCACTCCAGTCATTTCAGGCTTTTCTTTTGACCTCACTGTCAATACTGGAATACTAAGTATGATCTACCTTATAATTTTCATTACCTTTTCGAAAACTTTCAACAGTCAATTTCTATTTTTGTCTCCTTTTTATAGTATCCGATGGCTTTCTCCTTGTAACTGCATGTTCGAAGACATCACTACCAAATGACTGCGATATGTTCTTAATATTACACCATTCGTATTTAATTGTCTTTTCCTTGTTTCTTAAAGTTACTAATACAGCAAATCGATTCCTACTTTCAATTGTAAATGTTTCCCTGTGCTCTTCTTCTAAATGCTTGTTTGTATCAAACCTAGGTATTCTATCCATCTTGACATTAGGCGCTTTCAGTTATAATTTCAGTGCAACAATGAGGAGATGGTGATCACTACCAATATCGGAACCTCAATAGTTTCTTACATTTCTCAGAGTCCTCCTCTCTTTATTAATGGCAATTCGATCTATCTGACTTTTGTATATGCCACATGGTAAAGTCTGGCTATACTTGTGGATGATCTTGTGTTAAAAGAGAGTACCTCCAATGACAAGATTGCTTGCTGAACAGAACCTTTTGAAATAGGCTCCATTTTCATTTGCAACTTTGCCAAAATCCTAGACGCCCATCACATTCTCCATCCCTTGATTATTTCTTCCAACTTTAGTATTGAAGTCGTCAATCACAATTCGTCCAAATTGTTCTCTCAACAATGTAAAAATCCTTATCTTCTATCATCTGCCTTCCAATCATAACATTTTCATGCAAGTTTGTTTGTACAGGCATACTCAAATTATGTATGCCATTCACTTCACCTTCACATCCCTTTAATCCACACACATTCTTTAACTTATCTTATGCATTTCTAAACATTGTATAAGCACCACAATCGGTATCAAACTAACTAATTAATTCGATTATATTATATATTATTTCAAACACAGGTAGTCATACTTTCTTTACTCCATCACATACAGTATTTATTCAATATCCCCTCACACACATGCAACATATTCAATAAACAAACATTAGGATTCAGCAAGCTGAAACTATCTTGAAATTATTTAGTTTCCCAAACATCCTGACTTTCTCAATTCCTTCTTTCTACATATAATGGCTACTTGCTCATCTACAGCCCATTTAGTGCACTTGACCAGTTGTTCTATGCACATAATTTTATAACGTCAATTCTTATTACAATTTCTGTGAATCATACATTTGCGATTATGCTGACATCCACCTGTTATATGGTCAGTCATAGCACACCAAAAACATTAATGCTCTCTTTTTTCTCACACTCACCATGCAGATGCCCTGTGTTACCTCACAAAACATGATGTACATCTAACGTCCTTGCTATAGCAAAACCATCTTTCCTTTTGATGGGTATATGATTCTTCTTATTTGCCCCAGTCGAGATTTCAATAATAATTTTATGATCAATTCTTACACCATAGCCACTTCCTTAACTCATAGGTTTGTCAGCCTCCTCTGCTTTACTGTCTAAATATTCACTCCAGTCATTTCAGGCTTTTCTTTTGACCTCACTGTCAATATTGGAATACTTAGTATGATCTACCTTATAATTTTCATTTCTTCTTCGAAAACTTTCAACAGTCAATTTCTATTTTTGTCTCCTTTTTATAGTATCTGATGGCTTTCTCCTTGTAACTGCATGTTCGAAGACATCACTACCAAATGACTGCGATATGTTCTTAATATCACAACCATTCTTATTTAATTGTCTTTTCCTTGTCTCTTAAAGTTACTAATACAGCAAATCGATTCCTACTTTCAATTGTAAATGTTTCCCTGTGCTCTTCTTCTAAAAGCTTGTTTGTATCAAACCTAGGTATTCTATACATCTTTCCGTTAGGCACTTTCAATTTTAATTTCAGTGCAACAATGAGGAGATGGTGATCACTACCAATATCGGCACCTCAATAGTTTCTTACATTTCTCAGAGTCCTCCTCTCTTTATTAATGGCAATTCGATCTATCTGACTTTTGTATATGCCACATGGTAAAGTCTGGCTATACTTGTGGATGATCTTGTGTTAAAAGAGAGTATCTCCAATGACAAGATTGCTTGCTAAACAGAAACTTTTGAAATGGGCTCCATTTTCATTTGCAACTTTGCCAAAATCCTAGACGCCCATCACATTCTCCATCCCTTGATTATTTCTTCCAACTTTAGTATTGAAGTCGTCAATCACAATTCGTCCAAATTGTTCTCTCAATAATGTAAAAATCCTTATCTTCTATCATCTGCCTTCCAATCATAACATTTTCATGCAAGTTTGTTTGTACAGGCATACTCAAATTATGTATGCCATTCACTTCACCTTCACATCCCTTTAATCCACACACATTCTTTAACTTATCTTATGCATTTCTAAACATTGTATAAGCACCACAATCGGTATCAAACTAACCAATTATTTCGAATACATTATATATTATTTCAAACACAGGTAGTCATACTTTCTTTACCCCATCACATACAGTATTTATTCGATATCCCCTTACACACATGCAACATATTCAATCAACAAACATTAGGATTCAGCAAGCTGAAACTATCTTGATATTATTTAGTTTCCCAAACATCCTGACTTTCTCAATTCCTTCTTTCTACATATAATGGCTACTTGCTCATCTACAGCCCATTTAGTGCACTTGACCAGTTGTTCTATGCACATAATTTTATAACGTCAATTCTTATCACAATTTCTGTGAATCATACATTTGCGATTATGCTGACATCCACCTGTTATATGGTCAGTCATACCACACCAAAAACATTAATGCTCTCTTTTTTTCTCACACTCACCATGCAGATGCCCTGTGTTACCTCACAAAACATGATGTACATCTAACGTCCTTTTACAGTTATTCTTCTTACGTTCTTCTTTCCCACACCTATAATACTTCTAATCATGGCGACCATTTCTTGACCTACCTTGCAAGGCAATACCATTCAAATTCCTCGAAAGTGTACTTCCCTGTCTAAAGAGTCTATCTGTCTTCACAGATACCCCTTTATTAATCACCCTAATGCTCATATGTACTATACTGTAATCTATCATCTTTGATCTTCTCAAAAAGACCTTTCTAATACTCGTGAGTATCCTTAATGTATCATTCTATGTTAATCTTTCTTGTCTACACATTTCAATTTAACAAACTCCTGCGCATTCTTAGGTACAGTAGCTAAAATATTCTTCTCTAGATCCTTATCCACATTGAAATCTTCATCACCACACTTATTCCTTGCTCAACATTCGATGCAACATACATTCATAGATAGAGATTCGCCCAGAGTTATCCATGCCTCATCAAACTCATTTCTATTCCTATATTCAACTTTACCTTTCATGTGTTTTACCTCTTCAATTATTCTACCTTTCACACTTTATTGCTCCACATCCCCAAAACTCATTATACCCCCATATATAGTTAGCAAATATTCTGTTAAATCACAGATATTCGTACTACTTTGCCATTGTATTTCCCCTACCTCTCTCATATACATTTCCAGACTTTTCCGTCTTCTTTTTAGGTTGGGGACCCACAACCGTGGAAGACTTTTTCTTTAAAAGGATGCCCCCTTTTGGAGAAGTCCTAAGTTCTCTGTGGAGGCGTTCTTAATCACTTTTCTAACTACCTCGTCTGGGAAGAGGTCTCTACCCCAGATGTTGGAAGATATTAGCTTCCTTGTTTCATGTTTCACTGTTGCAGCAATGAACACAAACTCCCTACATGCTCTCCTAGCCTTCATAAAGGCATAAAGGTCTTTTACCAAGGTAGCCATATGTATTTTGGCTAAGACCTTGAGCATGTCTGGGGTACCTTAATGTGTTGAACAAAACTCTATGTAGTTTTGTAGGGATAGGGAGGCTGCAAGTCTCTCCTTTTTCTCTTGTTCATTATACAAAAGAAACTCGGATAATTTAGGGAGATTTTCGTTAAACTGTCGACTGGCGACATCCGCATCTACTCATCCTATTGAAAAGGTTAAGTGGGCTTCCTTCGAGGCCTTCTCCTGTCTGGGAAAGGCTAGTGACAGAGGTTTGCACTTCTCGAGTGCAGGACATGGTCTACCCTCCTCCACTGCCTTGTCAACAGATTTAAATGCCTTGCCCATACAGGGGAATTTAATTGAAGCAGGAGCAAGAAAGGAAGGGTGCGTGTTACCTGGTGTGAATATCTTCGACACCGATTAACCAGTCTTTTTCAGGCTACTTGACAGGATAGCCTGTGCCTTATCATGGTCGATAATTATGACCTCCTACGATTTCATTCCTTTTCTTGACATTGTTTCATATTTTAGGCGAACGAAACAATTAGGGAAAGCGTCAAAGTTTGGCCCAAACTGGATTTTGTCCAAAGGAACAGCACCCATCTTCTCCGAGATGTAGAGTTTGCCGTTTAAAATCGGCATCAAATGCGCAAATCTCCAGGGATTGGTTTTGGAGCATGTCGGAAGGTCTTGATCTATAGGTCGTTCGTATGACCCTTGGGGAGTGACAAGTGCAGCTTTACAAGGCTCTATCTTGGATTTCGCTTCCTGCTTTTCGTGTTGTTTGCGGAAGTTTTCTATTAGATTTTTCACTTGGGTCCATAACTGGTCCATTCCATCTAATAGAGGGGTGGAAGGTGAAGATGTCGATGTCGATGGCTCTAGAGCCGGCATAGACGGAAATAATTCCGACACGACATTCTCCCCTTCTTCCCGTGGGTGTTTCCTGCCCTCCGTCCCAAAGGCTATCTGGCCGTCGGGAGATGTAGATCATTGCTTTCGGAAATAGTAGCTTACGCATCCTATCATTAGGTATGTAAGATCCCGGAGAGATTTTCTGGAAACCTCTCACCCAGTTGCGTAATTTGTAACAAGCTGCATCCCTAGTCTCTATCGACTTGGGATTCACGAAACCTTCGGACATTAAAGACCGACATACATTGCAAAGCTGCTGGTTCCAATAATGTAGGGATTCGGAAATAATATTGAAGGGGGCATGAAACCTGCATGTATTATGACCATAAAAACACTTACTCTTGATCTTGCAGAAGACAGCAACACACGTCATCTGGTGTTCCTCCTGTAAAGAAAGGAAAACCGAATGAGTATACAATTGATTATCTCACTGATAAGCAATATATAAAAGTCATCTTTTAACAAAATATCTTAGGATAGTAAGCTATAAAGGGATAGTGGGAGATGCATACTTGTGTATTCCCTGCAAGCAAATGCTGTTACCTCCCCTCAGTATTAATTATAAGGAGATTCCTCTATCAAGGGAACTCCAACTAAAAGGGTTCTAACCCCTAGGGGTAGAGAAGTGTATAAATTACTGTCCCTTTTCATTCTTAACACTGTGGGGTAAAGATGACTGATTTCTTAATCAAAATATTGAAGAAATACTACTTTTTCAATATAGGAGTGGTACCAGCAGAAGTTCGCACAAAGGGTACCCAAGATATGATAGAAATAACTACTGTATAATCATACTATAGTTTTATATTTGCAGTATATACTATGTTGCAAATTACTGGCTACTGTATAATTATATATAATGTAGTTCAGCCAGTGTGCTGCCTCCGTGGCAAGCATCTGACGGCACAGTCCAGTTTGCCTGACGCTAAATGGACTAGGAAAAAATAAAAGACATATATTTGTGTATCCCACTCAACCTATTAGCTGTGGCCTCCTTTACAATATTAAATCATAGAGTTCCTGATCACGAAGACTCAAGGATAAAGTTCTACCCTTTAAGGGTTAGGAGTGTAACACCCAAGCCCATAAAGTATTTAATATTGTAGGGTAATCTGAAATTTGATTTCTAATCACAATAATGAAGAAATTATATTCTTTCAATATAGGATTGGGCTCAGCAAATACCCGGGTAGGGATACCCAAGATAATATATCTTGGGTATAACTACTAGTATAAAATATACAGTAGTTTTTCTATCAGCAGTATATGCTATACTGCAAATATACTAATTTCCTGTATAAACCTATACTGTAGTTCAGCCGACAATAGATTTTGTGGCTAGCAGGTCAAGGGAGAACTGATGAACCTTGGTGACAAAAGGGACTTCCCACTCACAGCCATCATGGCTGCCGGCAGCCGGCAGCTGTCATGGCCGCCGACAAATGACATGGCTACCAGCAGCATGCATCCCCGCCAGCAGCCGTCATAGCCACCGGCAGTTTGTAAGACACATGGTCGCCGGCATCCAACATGGCTGCCGGCAGTTGTCATGGCTGCCTGCAGCTGGCATAGCTGCAGGCAGCCGTACAATGGCTGTAGAGAGGGAGTCTGGCCAGCCCCGGCAACTCACCGTCTACGGTAAGGTTGCAGGACGCCGGCTCAAGAAGGATAATGGCTCGGCCATTCTAAAAGAACGGAGGGGGAGGAAAAAGGGTCCTATATTAGGTGTGGTAGGAACCGGCAATGTTGCCGGACCTAAACACCTTGAAGAAATTCTGTTTCAGTATCAGCACCATCCCAGGCGGTAGAAAAATCTTCTATTTTCCAGCCTAGGGTGTGCCAATACAGTTAAGAGGACAGCAGCAGTGCCGCCACCTCTCAACAAGGGAGAAACAGAATTCCAGTGCCGCGCCATCCTAGGCCTCAGAAGTATACCACTCTTTAGCCTAAGGTCTGCGAGCATAGGACTAGTCTACTAGGCCACAGGGAAAAGGAGGCAGCATCATACCACCACTTCAGGTGTAGCCTAGGGAGGGCAAGCCTCCTATGCCGGCAGCCTAGCCGGCAGGGGAAAAACTATTCGCCCCGTCGGCCGACTGCCGGCACAAGACTAAATACTCTGAGGTTCTGATCAAGTCCCAAAACTTACCATCTGGTGTTAAGAGACGAGACAGAGAACCCTAGGCTAGTCATGCCTGAATTAAAAATTCAAGGCCGACCCATTAGGGTTGTAGCCTATGGCTACACTCAGAGGGAAGAGAGATTACCCTTAAATCTCTGTTAGAGACGAGCATCGTTTATATAATAATTTTTGGAGATATCTATCTCCAATGAATTGATAACCAATACCCGAGGGTAACAGGGGAATGTCAAAAGTACATGTTGCCTAGGTTAGGTTACCTAGGCAAGGTGAGATCTCGGCTACCTAAATCACCGAAACTCTTGACATATACGATCGACACAGTAAAAGGAAAATTATGCATTTAAATATCTTTACAAGTATAAAATGCCTAAATAGCTTTCATAATTAAATTTTTGGGCTCAAGCCATGCCATCCTGATGGAAGTTCCTATAGGGTAGCTTCCTTGGGTATATTTGACTACGGTGATATTCCCAGAGAATTTACCTTAAGGTACCCAGAATTCTAACTCCTGGAGCGAATATCCCTGAATAAAAGAACTATGGATATCGCGAAATATCAGAGGACGTATTCTTGACACACCACATAGCAATCTGCACCCCGAACAGAATTAACACTTCGAAGGGGTCAAGTGGCAAGAAAACGAAAAACGAGAAAGAAAGGAGATCCGCTCGCAAGGTACCTCTCCTCTCTCGTTTCGTATGCGTGCATAGCGCAGCCGACGGCGCCATCTGTATTCCTTTTTGCGTAGCTCAACAACTCGGTGTTTTCTCTATGTTATCTCGCGTTTCTTGGATTATTTTCAACTTCTTCTGCCTCTGATAAGTTGAGTATTATCTCTTTTATGTATAAATGTAAGCTCTTGGTGATTTTAAGATAATTCGATAGTGATATCTTCGTTACAAGAGCTGTTGCCCACCGGAGGCGTCCTGGACGCTGTCGCTCGCCATGCATGAGTCATTTAGTTAGCCAGAGCGACGTTCCCGGCTGTTACGCTTTAATAATTTTAGCTATTTAGCTTTACATAGGAATTCTTTATATGATGCTTTTAGTATTTTTTTTTTGGCGAATGATTTGCCAATCCTGGCCTACGCTAGACCTTGTAGCCTAGACGTTTGGCCCTAGTACTTTCCTGCATGATATTCAGATTTCCGAGTGTTTTAAAATCTTATTGAAGCTTTAGGCAGTTTTATACATTTAAGATTTTGTTGATTTTCTTCCAAGATAGTATACGAGTGAGTTTCGGTGATTTAGGTAATCGATTCTCTTCGCGCCTAGGCTAATTGCCTATGCGGCCCTAGTGCTCTCTTCTCCTCGGAGAATGTGTGCAATTCCTTTTCCCTCTGTTTAAGCCTTGGGCTTAACACTATTGGTTTATCTGAATTGGCATTTAGATACAACTATATTAGGGTGTTTCTGTTCTTTCCTGTTTCCAGTAAGTCTGGCTTCAGGAGGGGGCAGGACATCAGAGTTCTTAGTCTGGGTCTGTTTCTTTCTAGCATTGTGATTGAGATTCCCTTGCTAGGCTTAGAGCAGACATAGGAGGCTTAGCCTCCTTAGTTCACTTTCGAAGGTTTCTGTACGAGATGATTCCTTCTTTTTGTGATCTAGCAGACTAGTCCAGTGTTGTTGTTCTCGGTGTGGAGGATGAGGTCCTCCTTGGCTGTGAATAACAACGCCTTCCTTGCTTTGGTTCTGCGGGAGTTGGCAAGTACTGCCGGCCTCCCTCCTCGGATTCCCCCTAGGCTAAGATGAGTTTTCTTGGCTGCAGGGTGATTCTTTATTAGAGCAAGGTTGGCAGGACCCTCTTTCCCTCCTCCCCCTATTTCCTTAGTGATGGCCTAGCCATTACATCTCTGGCAGTCATTCTATATCTGTACCTAGCATAGGTTAGGATGTGGAGTTGACTCAGTCCTTTGCCGGCCGGCAGTGCGTGCCGGCCGGCAAAGGCCTTCTTCTTTTGAGTGCTCCCGAGACCTCCCTTGGTCTCTCATCCATGTTTGTCTGTAGAGCTAGATGGCATTGGACAAGGAAGCCTTAATTCATATTCTCCCCTTCCTTATGTGCACTCTTTCTGGTTGCCGGGCTATGAGGCAGTACCGTCTCTTATCCCGGCATTCATCCTGTTTCTCTTCTAGTGTTTGTACCCTAGCCCGGCTGACGGCCTGAGTGGCCGGCAGCCGGGCAGTTGGAAGTTCTCTGGTTCTTTTTGCTGCCGGCCGGCATTGGTAGTATACCCTTGCCGGCCGGCTATAGTAACACACCATAGTTCTGCCGGCCGCTACGATTAGCGGTCGGCAGCCGGGTGCTATCATTGTTTAGTTGCCGACCGGCAGCCCCTGCCGGCCGGCAATAGAAACACACCAAAGTTCTGCCGGCCGCTATGTTTGGTGGCTGGCAGCCGGGTGCTATCTTGTTTAGTTGCCGGCCGGCACACGTATTCGAGCCAGCGTTCTTCCACCTCATAGTCTAAAAGTAGTATACTTTGGAACTAAGTTAAGGTATGTGCTGGCCGGCACATTATCTTATATACTGTAGCCAGTATTTTTCAGTATAGGATATACTGCATGGAGAAAACTATAGTATAGAATATTTTACAACACTAAGTTTTTCTAACACTCTTGTGTTGTCTTGTACAGCCCTTTAGTGAAACCATATAGATAAAGAAAGTGAGTTCTTTCTTCTCTACTATCCAGTATTTTGAAATTACTTATTTTGGTGTGAGCTACACCTATTTTCCTCTGGAAATTACTTATTGGTCACTCTAGTATAGAATAACCATATAATTTTATTATCTGGAAGGTTACAGCAATTGACTGGGCAGGAAATACAAGTGTGTGTCTTTCCTTCTTTCCTTTCTAGCTTAGTTACTTTAAGCTATGTTTATCCAGTGATATGTGGTTCACTTGATACTCATGGAATTTTCTTCTCTTTACAGGAGGACCATCCGAAGTGTGGGAGCGTATTCTGCAACGTCCGCAGCAAGAACTTCTGCGGACATGACTTGTGTAGGAGGCACGCAGCATGCGGAGTCTCCAAAGGTGATCTCCGGTATTGGGACCTGCAGGTATGTACCATATGCACAAACCTGATTACCGAGGCATTTGACTCCCCTAAGACGGCGGAGTCAAGGGACGCAGCAAGGGAGAAGCTTCGTACCTGGGTAAGGGGCTTTCAGAAGAACACTTCTGGTCCCTATCTTCCAAGCGAGAAGATGAGGACTTACCTTTTCCCCAAGGCATCAGCGGATGCAGTGATTCCCCAGCCTCAAGCGGAGATGCCGTTGGTTCAGATCCCGGTGTATGCTGAAGTCGCGGACGCCCTGCAAGACATCCAACTGGACGATAGGATGTCGGAGGTGTCTGAGTACACGGAAAAAGACCTTCTGGCAGAAGACCAGGAAGAGGAGCTGACCCAGGCTCCAGACAATGAAGAGGAGGAATTCGACGAGGAGTCAGCTACCCCGGTTCAGGCCCCTGAACCTGTTCCCTCAACATCGTCCTCTCTCCCAGAGGATCTGGGAAAAACCCTTTCTTTCATTGTTGGGATGATCCAACAGATGCAGAAGGAAAATAATGAGAAGGCTGCTGCAATGAAGTTGGAGATGCGAAGACTTGCAGCATCACGTGGGCCCCAGAAGAAGCTCAGCGTGAAGGACCTTCCCTTATGCTCGGATGCCAGCCCTTGGAGGTATGCCGAGCACATGCCTATGACGACGGGAAAGATCGTCATTTCAGAGAAATTGGGCTCAATTCCCCTTGACGAGGTGGAATTCTGGCCCAGCAAGGAGTCGTACCCGGACTGCTATATCCGCCTAAGGAAGGAACCAGCCTTAAAGGAAGAAACGGAGCCGAAGGAGGTCATAGTTTTTTACCATGCTAAGGCTCAAGCCTTGATGTCAAGCTCGATGAAAGAGAGGGGCTTCACAAACTCAAAGGTACCCGCTTTGAGTAAGAAGCACCCTTCCTTTTTGTCCTCTCCTTCTAGAGCCTTTCCCTTTATGCAGAAAGGGTTTACGGCCGTGCTGAAGGCGGTCGAGGCGGGTAAGCCATGCCCCTCCTTGGAGGAGTGTAAACCCCTATCTTTGGCCTTACCCATGGACCAGAAAGACTGGAAGGACGTCCATCTTACCTTCTCAGTCGGGAAGTTGGAGGCCGATATTGCCGGATGTCAGTTCGGTGAAAACCTCCCGAAGCTGTCTGACTTTTTTTTTGCACAGGGAGCTTGAGACAAAAGAAAGACTTGCTACCTCAATGTCTCTTCAAACGACTCTGGAGACAATGGCATGTGACCCTAAAGCTCATGAAATGTTTATGGTAGTGGCTAAGACACATCTAGCCACAGTGACGAAGGACCTTTATAGCTTCGTCAAAGCTAGGAGGGCGTGTAGGGAGTTCGTGTTCGCCTCGGCTGCAGTGAGGCACGAGCCAAGGAAACTAATCTCCTCCTGCATTTGGGGCAAAGACCTCTTCCCTAGTGAAGTGGTCAAGGAGGTTGTAGATAAGGCCGCCACGGAGAATAGAAACCTTCTCCAGATGTGGGGCCTATCTCTTAAGAGAAAGTCTTCCTCGGATGAGGGTCCCCAACCAAAGAGGAAGACTAAAAAGCCTAGGCTACCCTCTCGGCCAGCCAAGCCATTCAGACAGCAGCAGCAACAACTTCCTTTGCCTACAGTGCCCCAGATGGTGGCACAAACCCCGGCTACGTACCAGTGGGTACCCGAAGCCGTGACCACTCAGTATCCGGCAATTAACCCAGCGTTCGAAGGGCAGTCTACTACCTTTCGAGCAAGAGCTAGAGGAGCAGCCAGAGGTTCGTCTAGATGCCCCTCAAGGGGGAGGGGATTTAGGGGTGGTCGCGGTCAAGGAGGCAAGACCTCAGGGCAACAGCAGCAAAGTGAAATGATACCGGTAGGAGGGAGACTTCAGATTTTTCGGGATCGTTGGACCTTAGATCCCTGGGCCCACAGCCTACTCAAGAATGGACTGGGTTGAAGCTGGAACAGCACTCCACCCCAGTGTCCACTTTTTTTCAACACTCCACCCCCGGTCTGGAGGAGTACATTCGAGAACTCTTGAAAAAAAGAGTAATCCGAAGGGTAAAGTCCATCAAATTCCAAGGATGGCTGTTTTGTGTTCCCAAGAAGGACTCAGAAAAACTCAGAGTCATTCTGGACTTGTCGCCACTCAACAAGTTCACAGTGAACTGCAAGTTCAAGATGCTAACACTGCAACACATAAGGACCTTACTGCCCAAGCGGGCATTTACCGTCTCCATAGACTTGTCAGACGCCTATTGGCACATTCCAATCAATCGTCAACTCTCCCCCTACCTAGGGTTCAAGCTACATCGAAGACTCTACGCCTTCAGAGCCATGCCATTCGGGCTAATCATAGCCCCAAGGATCTTCACGAAGCTTGCGAGCACAGCTCTCAAACAATTACGCCTAAAAGGAATCCAGGTGGTAGCCTACCAGGACGACTAGCTGGTGTGGGCAGCTTCCAAGACAGAGTGTTAGCAAGCTTCCCTACAGGTGATCCAGTTCCTAGAACATCTAAGCTTCAAGATCAACCGAAAAAAGTCTCGGCTTTCTCCATCTCAAAAGTTCCAGTGGCTGGGAATCCACTGGGACCTAGTGTCACACCAACTCTCCATCCCTGCGAAGAAAAGGAAGGAGATAGCAGGTTCTGTCAAGAGACTTCTGGATTCCGAAAGAATATCAAGACGCGAACAGGAGAGAGTGCTGGGTTCTCTCCAGTTTGCCTCAGTAACAGATTCAGTGCTAAGAGCACAGCTAAAGGATGCAACCGGTGTTTGGAGAAGTTATGTATCAAACGCGCGAAGAGATCTGATAAGCCCAGTACCGCCTCATCTACATACGCTTCTCAGGCCTTGGTCCCAAGTCAAGCAACTAAAGAAGTCGGTGCCACCTCCCCCCTCTATGACTATTCATACAGATGCCTCGAAAGAGGGATGGGGAGGTCATTCTCATCGGAAGAAGGCCCAAGGAACCTGGTCCAATCTATTTCTGGAAGCTATGGCAGTACTCCTTACCTTGAAGAAAGTCTCCCCTTGCTGCTCGATCCACATAAGGTTGGTTCTGGACAGCGAGGTGATAGTGAGATGCTTGAATCGACAAGGATCGAGGTCACCGTCACTCAACCCAGTGATGTTGGCCATCTTTCCGCTAGCGGAAAAGAAAAAATGGTACCTGTCAGCAGTTCACCTTCAAGGAGTCCGCAACGTGACAGCGGACGCTCTATCCAGGTTCACACCGATAGAGTCGGAATGGTCCCTATACGCAACATCGTTCTCCTTCATCTTGAGTCAAGACCCGGAACTGCAGATAGACCTCTTTGCGACGAAAGACAACAAGAAGTTACCCCTTTACGTGTCCCGTACGAGGATCCCTTAGCGGAAGCAGTAGACGCGATGTCCCTCGACTGGAACAGATGGTCCAGGATTTACCTGTTCCCTCCTCACAACCTTCTATTGAGGGTCCTCAACAAACTGAGATCTTTCAAGGGAGTAGCGGCAATAGTAGCTCATAAGTGGCTGAACAGTGTATGGTTCCCTCTGGCATTAGAACTACGGCTGAAGTGTCTACCGCTACCAGATCCAGTTTTGACCCAGCAAGTTCAGAAGACGACTGTCTGTGCTTCATCACTGAAAACCCGGAACCTGCAGCTCATGATTTTCTCTCCCTAGCAGTGAGAAAACGTTTCGGGATCTTGAAAGACAGTATAGACTTTCTAGAGGAATATAAGTGCAAATCCACCAGAAGACAATATGAGTCCTCATGGAGAAAATGGGTGGCCTTTGTCAAGGCGAAGAATCAACAAAAGATCTCGACGGACTTCTGCTCATCTTTCTTCATCCACCTCCATGGTCAAGGGATAGGAGCCAACACAATATCAACGTGTAAATCTGCTTTGACAAGACCCATTTTATATGCCTTCCAGGTCAACTGTGCTAGGCTCAGACCATCAGCACCTCTGAAGCCCATTTCATGGTCTCTGGATAAAGTTCTTCATTTCGCTTTGCTGATGAACAATGAGGAGTGTGCTTTAAAGAATTTGACCCAAAAAGTTATTTTCCTGTTTGCACTCGCGTCGGGGGCTAGGGTTAGTGAGATAGTAGCCCTCTCGAGAGAGGAAGGTCGTGTTCAGTTCTTGGATGGGGGACAACTGAACCTGTTTCCGGATCCTACGTTTCTCGCCAAGAATGAGTTGCCCACCAATAGGTGGGGTCCCTTGAGAATCTGCCCTCTGAAAGAAGATACATCTCTATGTCCATTGGAATGCCTAAAGGTCTATCTTCATAGAACTTCAGACTTTAGGGGAGGTCAACTGTTCAGGGGAGAAACATCAGGCTCAAATTTATCGTTGAAACAACTAAGGGCGAAAATCACCTATTTTATTGGCAGAGCGGATCCAGACAGTACACCCGCAGGTCATGATCCGAGGAAAGTTGCCTCATCCTTAAATATCTTCAATAGTATGGATTTAGAACATCTTCGCTCATACACTGGCTGGAAGTCTTCCAGAGTTTTCTTTCGTCATTATGCGAAGCAAGTGGAGCAACTGAAGAGGTCTGTGGTAGCAGTGGGTAGTGTCGTTAAACCTGCTGTTTAACTCTGCGAGGAACAGTGAAATTAATTGGGACGATTAATTCTGGGGTGGGTGTGTAGTTACGGACTGTTCTACAGACTAAGTGTTAGGGCACTGGGGTACCCACATTGACTGTTCCATATTCAAAGGGGAACCTAGCATAAATGCAGACATGTGTGCCAAGCGTTTCCAGCGCTAATGTGACTGATTAGTAATACAGACTTTTATTATTTTGATACCTTGGTATGTTAAAAGTGCGCTAATGGTTTTTCTTTCAGATAAACAAATTTTTTCTGTTTACTATCATGCTTATGCTTATGTGTTGGTTATCCTCCTATTATATATGTATAATTGTTGTTTAACATGTTTTATTTTTATTGATTGTCAATAAACTAGTTCTTGTGATCCTTGCATCTCTTTCGCCTGTGTCATTTTACTAGAAATGGTTTAGCATTACGTTTACTATGTATACTCTATCATGGATAATTCTAATAGATTGTTCCTTTATGCAAGCATCTTTCATTGGTTTATGCTTTCCCCTAGCGGGAGGACTCCATGCCCTAATGGGACGATAGCGGATGTGCAAGTTTTCCTCCTACCCGGATATAAACCTTTCTCCAATCCAGTAATCAAACGGGGAACTGGTCGGTATTTCATATCGACTCAGTGGTTCTTTTACAAACTATGCTTAACATGATATAGAGTGAGACCGCTATATTGGCTTGTCTGTTATTCATACATAGGTATATGTACTCTTCGAGACTTTTCCAGAGTCTAGTACGACTCTTCCCTATAGGGGGCAGGAAGCACTAACATAGTCTATGGTTAGATGAAAAGATGTATGACGGTAACATCTTAGGTCTCTATGTCTAGTTTGACCGGGAAATACCTTCTTGAGAGTATGGCACGTTTTGAGTATCCACAGATACAGTAATGCTCTGGTATACTTCCATCAGGACGACATAGCTTGAGCCCAAAAAACGGATTTTGAGCAAAGCGAAAAATCTATTTTTGGGTGAGATGGCCATGTCGTCCTGATGGACCCGCCCTTCCTTTTTCCTCCAAAAAAGGGCTATAGCACCCCTCCCTACATACAGTATCTGTAGCACCTCGTGTATCGCTACAAGGAATACTAATGGCGCCGTCGGCGGCGCTATGCACACATACGAAACGAGAAAGGAGAGGTACCTTGCGAGCGACTCTCCTTTCTTTTTCGTTTTTCGTTTTCTTGCCACTTGACCCCTTCGAAGTGTTAATTCTGTTCGGGGAGCAGATTGCTATGTGGCGTGTCAAGAATACGTCCTCTGATATTTCGCGATATCCTTAGTTCTTTTATTTAGGGATATTCGCTCCTGGAGTTAGAATTCTGGGTACCTTAAGGTAAATTCTCTGGGAATATCACCGTAGTCAAATATACCCAAGGAAGCTACCCTATAGGAACTTCCATCAGGACGACATGGCCATCTCACCCAAAAATAGATTTTTCGCTTCGCTCAAAATCCGTTTATTAATGCTATTAAAAACCGGGAATGTTGTTCTACTAACTAAATAACACATGCCTAACGAACGAGAGCACCCATGGCGCCTCCGGTAACAAGCCTAGCTCCTAATCACAATGAATTACTCTAATTTCACTGTGAGACAGGAACTATGAAACACATATTGTAAAGATTCAATTCTCAACTTTCCAGAGGTGAAAGAAGCTGGAGATTGAATAATAATAATCCTTGAAAATCGATCGAAAATGTCAGATCAACAGGGAACACCACCGTACGAATTCGCTACAAAATTAGGAATGTTCGCCATCTTGAATATGGCACTGTTGTGATACTCAATAATATTATGAGAACTAGGATAACCTTGATACAGCTCCCTTTCTATTCTGCCACTTTCCCCCTCGAAGCGTAAACGCTATTAGGGGTGCAAATTGCTATGTGGCATGTCAAGAATACGTCCTCTGATATTATGCGATATCCTTGAGTCAAAATTTAAGGATATTCACGCCAGGAGTTAGAATTCCGGAGACCTAAAGGTAAAATTCTCTGGGAATATTACTCTAATATACATATCCCTTAGAAAGCTACTTATAGGAACTTCCATCAGGACGACATGGCTTGAGCCCCGCCCCCCAAAAAATATTTATATATATATATATATATATATATATATATATATATATATATATATATATATATATATATATATATATATATATACATATATATATTCATATATATATATATATATATATATATATATATATATATATATATATATATATATATATATATATATATATATATATATATATATATATATATATATATATATATATATATATATATATATATATATGCATACATATTTACATATGTACATATGTGTGTATGTGATATATATATATATATATATATATATATATATATATATATATATATATATATATATATATATATATATACATATATATATATATATATATATATATATATATGATAAATTTTGCACATTTAGATGTGTTTTTCATATTCAAATAAGCCATATATATTTTTGATACATTAATGTCTGGATTCTCTTAACGACCTCTTCGTGGCCAAGTGGTTTAGTCACTGGCTATACAAGCTTGCCGACCAGGGTTCGATTCCCGGCCGGACACAAGCTCTTGTCTTTGTGTGATTTCGCCTGGGGCTCTGATCCCGAGGTCGTTAAGAGAATCCAGACATTAATGTATCAAAAATATATATGGCTTATTTGTATATATATATATGTATATATATATATATATATATATATATATATATATATATATATATATATATATATATATATATATATATATATATATATATATATATATATATATATATATATATGTGTGTGTGTGTGTATGTATGTGTGTAAAAGCTATCATTAAAATATTCAATCAAGTGATGGAAAGCACCTGAATGCGATGGAATGACTTCTGAGATGATTTTATCCAAAAATGAAGTGTCCTCCAAAAAACTTACAAGATTATTTTGTAGAATGTGGCATGAGGAGGCAAAACCTGATGAATAGGAGCTAGTAGTGTAGGCAAAAAAGAAAAAAAAATAGAAAGAAAAAGGATCTGACTGATCACAATAATTACAGAGGTATCACACTTAGTTCAGTTGTCTTGAATATATAAAGTATGCTTATTCTATAGAGACTAGAGAGGAAGATTGATGAAAAGCCAAGAGATGAACAAGCAGAATTTCAAGAAGATAGAAGTTACAATGACCAAATATTCGTTTTAGTACATATGGTACAGCAATGTGTAGAAGATAGAAATCCATTTTTGATGGCGTTTGTTTACTATGAAAAAACCTTTGATATTGTTCACCGGCTAATTTAGTGGTGATTCCTGCAATGTTATGGAGTTCATCTTAAATATGAAAATTTGATCAAGTATGTTCATGAGCATAGTAAGTACAAAGTTTATGTTAGTTGAGTCTTATCAAAATAATTTCCAGTGAACAGTGGGATACTCTAAGAGAATGTGTTGTCACCTGTGTTGTTTATCTTCCTCGTGGATTTTGTAATGCATAGCACAGTTGGGGGTGGTGCAATAGGAATATACTGGATTGGTAACAGGAAATTTTCTGACCTACGGTATGCTTATGACGATGTCCTTATTAGCAGAACACCACAGGACTTGCAAAGCTTGCTTACCAGATTGCATGAAATATCATCTGAGGTTGGACTTAATATGAATAATAAAAAGACAAGGAGGATGAGAACAGAATATGCAATGGGAGATGAAATATCATTGGAAGGTGAAAGGTTTTATGAGGTGGAATCTTTTAAATATATAGGAACTATGATCTCTGACACAAAATCATAAGAATTTAGGTTTGATGAACGATTGAAAAAAAGCAAATCAGACAATGGCTAGGTTGAGTAAAATACCCAGGCTATATATCAGTTTAGCGAGATTGGTGTAACTGTATCACGGCATCACTTCATGAATACAAGATTTTTTTTTTAAATTTTATTAATTTGTAATTGGCTAGTTTTAGGTCAATGTGCAAAATTACTGGCAGCTACATTGTTATCAGATTTTATATACAGTATGCTCTAATTTAAAAAAAAAAAAAAACGTTTTAATAGTGTAAACATTTTTCATTGACTAAACGTCCTTTTCCTCCAAAAGGAATATACAATAGAAGCAACAGAATTCCGCTGCATGAAATGTGAAAAGCTTCCGTTTCAAGAAGATTCCCAAGGGAGATGATTCAGGTGATGGTAGACAAAGACAGATATGGATAGGAAGCCGTCATCTCGGAGTCTGTCAGAGCTGCCTTTGTCACTTTAGCATCTTTCAGTTTTTCATACGTGACATTTCTAAAGCATTTATTAGTAGGAATATTGCTGAAGTGAGAAGTAGGTGGGGTTTTACTAATCATCTTTTTGGCAGAATTATAAAGATATTAAATTTAGCTTTGTAAGGAATGTTAATGCTAGGATTTAGTAAAAGGAAATTAATGAAAAATATTTCTGAGATTTTTATAATTCTTATAACCAAAGTTTACATAATTAAATTTTTTTGGGCTCAAGCCATGTCGTCGTGATGGAAGTTCCTTAATGTAGCTTCCTTAGGGATATATGTACTACAGTGATATTCCCAGAGAATTTTACCTTTAGGTATCCAGAACTCTGATTCCTGGCACGAATATCCTTAAAATTTCTCCAAAGGATATCACATAATATCAGCGGACACATTCTTGACACGCCTCCATAGCAATCTGCACCCCGGACAGCGTTTTGGCTTAGAGGAGGATGTGGCAAAAGGGAGCCATCCAAAGGCTTTCCCCGCTCTCGTAATACTATTGGGAATACAACAGCGCCATTCCCACTACGGCGGACATTCCTTTTTTTGTAGCGATCTCGCTCGGTGATATTTCCTGGTGATCTAACTTTTCGATCGTATTACAGGATTATTATTATGCTTTCTCCATCTTCTTCCGCCACTGGAAAGTTGAGTATCTGGTCTTTACTATGAGTATATTTTAGCTCCTGTTTCACAATGAAATTAGAATATTTTATTGTGTTCAAGAGCTAGGCTAGTTACTGGAGGCGCCATGGCGCCGTCGTTCGTTAGGCATGTGTTATTTAGATAGCAGAACGACTTCCAGTTTTTAATAGCTTTATTTAATTATTTTAATTATTTAGCTATTTAGGCAATTATTCTTGTAAAGTTTCGATAATGTGCATAATTTTTGTTTCCCCCTTTTCTCTGTCGATCGTATAGTTAGAGTTTCGGTGATTTAGGTAACCGAGATCTTGTTTAGCCTAGGTAACCTTACCTAGACGTTTTACTATATGTTAAGACTTTCCCCAGTTACCCTCGTGTATTTTTTTCATTCAGTGGGGACTGATACCTCCTACAATGTTATGAAACATCACATGTCTCTTTGGAGACTTAAGGGTAATCTCTTTCCCTTTGAGTGTAGCCTCAGGCTACAACCCTAATAGCCATGCCTTGAATTTTATTCAGGGCGAATGGGTTGTAGGTGGCCGGCAATGGAGGTTAGCCCTCATTAGCCACACTTGAAGTTATGGTAGGATACCATCTTCTTCTTACGACTAAAAGACTAGTCCTATGCCACAGTTCTCTGGGCTAAAGAGTAATTTTCTTTAGCCTAGGATACGTGGCACTGGAACTCTGTTTCTTCTTTGTTGAGAGGAGGTGGTAGTGCCGCCATCCCCTTAACTGTGTCGGCAATCTCTGGGATGGAGAACTGAGTCTCTCCTGTTCCCTGGGATTCTGCCGATACCGAAACAGAGTTTCTTTTTCAGGTGGTAGGACTGACAATTTTTGCCAGTTCCTTTCACACTCGTTATAGGACCCTGTTCCCTACTCCTCTGTCCACTTTTGATGGCTGAGCCATTGTCTTTCTTTAGGCCGGCATCTTGCAACGTTACCTTTGCTGGTAGGTTGCCGGAGCCAGCCAGACTCCCTCTCTAGTCATGTCTTTGGCTGACGGCAGAGCATACTGCCGCCAACCACATCATCTGTCGGCAACTGCCGGCGACCATGATGGCCGTGAGAGGGAAGTCCCTTCTGTTCCCAAGGTTCTTCAGTCCTCCCTTGGACTGCTGCTACAGGTCCTGTTGCCGGGGTACTGCCGGCCAGGCCTGCACAGATAGTGCTGACTCAGTTGTCACTATGCCGACTGTACTGGTACTGCTGGACTTGCCGGCCAGCAGTGTATCGGTGGTACCTTGTCGGCAATAGTACTCTAGCTGCATGGTACATTCTCCCCTTCTATTAGAACCTTCTTTCTGGAAAAAGGCAGTCAAATTAGACTTTTACATCCTTGATTACTGTATACATTCACAATAAGGAGTAGCCTTTTTTCCATGCTATCTCTCTCTCTCTCTCTCTCTCTCTCTCTCTCTCTCTCTCTCTCTCTCTCTCTCTCTCTCTCTCTAACTAGCATGCCGGGTATGCCGGCAAGACCTAGCTATGCCGGCTACATGCCGGCTGAACTACTGTATATATTAGACAGGAAGCCAGTATATCTGCAGTATAGAATATACTGCAGATAAAAAACTACTATATAGTTTATACTAGTAGTTATTTTCAATATATTTTGGATATCCAACACAGGCATTTGCTCAGCCCAATCCTATATTGAATGAATATGATTTCTTCAATATTCTGATTAGAAATCATTATTAGGATTACCCTACAATATTAAACACTTCAAGGTTGGAGTAATACACTCCTAACCCTTAAAGGGTGGAGCCTTTTTCCTTGAGTCTCCCTGATCAAGAAACTCTATATTTTAATATAGTAGGAAGACTACAGCAAATAGGCTGAGTGGGATATACAAATATATGTCTTTATTTTCCTAGTCCAGCTGGCTTCATGCTAGAGGAACCATACTGTCATATGCTACTATGAAGGCAGCATAATGACTAGACTACAATACATGATGTACAGTAGCCAGTAAATTGCAATATAGGCTTACTGCAATTAGAAACCTACAGTACCATGATAGAGTAGTATTTCTGACATACCTTGGGTACCCTTGTACGAGCATTCTGCTGGTACCGTTCATATATTGAAAGAATAGTTTTCTTCAATATTCTGATCGAGAATCAGTCATCCTGACCCCACAGTATTAACATTATTTTGGGACTGTGATTTGATACTTCTCTACCCCTAGGGGTAAGAGTCCTTCTACTTGGAGTTACTCTATAGAGAAATCTCCATGTAGTTAATACTGAGGGGAGGCAACAGCATTTGCTCGCAGGGGTACACAAGTATGTATCTCCAACTATCCCTTTATAGCTTACTATCCTAAGCTACTCTATTGTAAAGGACATTTACATGTTGTTTGTCAAGGATGCAAGATAGGCTTCTTGAAGTTTCGACTTTCTCCAACTCAGGGGTTTCGATGTTTAAAAAACCATCGAAGCCCTCAGTCACATCAACTCTTCTCTCCTTTGGAAATATAAAAGGAGCTCGTGAGGTCTGTCAAGAGACTCAGGTATTCAGTCAGAATACCAAAACGGCAACAGGAAAAAGCGCTAAACATTCCCCAGTTCGCTATTGTGACAGACCTGGTGCTAAGGGCACACCGGAAAGATGCGTTAAGAGCTTAGAGAAAACACGCATCAAACGCTTGAAGAGATAAAAAAAGACTGAGATCGGTCCCTCTTTAATCGCTTCTCTAAGAGAAATTAGAGCACGAAAGTCCCAAGACTCTGCTGGTCCTTTCATGGGTGGGGAAGCCCCCATCCACACAGATCAGGCTCCCTACGACTGATCTGGGACACCGTAGCGATAATAAGACGTCACATTCGAACGTCTCATTCAGTCTTGGTGAAGTTACCCATCCCTCTCTTAAAGGGAAAGCACCTACCAACAGTTCATTTACAACTGATCCACGATTTGATGGTGGATACTCTATTTCGATACAAACCAATAGGATTGGAATGGTCCATGGGCGCAGACATATTCCCTCCCAGATGGGAACAAGTCTCAGAACTGCAATTCGACCTCTTCATCACGAGCGTCTTCAAGAAACTACCTTACTATATAGCCCCATACGAGGATCCTCTAGTGGGGCTGATAGACTAGATGAGGCTGGTCCTAGCTCTGACCCTAGGTATATTTCCGAAGATTCAGAAATTAACTGCCTTCATTTTATCACAGAGAACCCAAACCCTTCATTTCATGATTTTCTCGCTCTAGCGGTTAGAAAAAAGTTTGGGATCTCAAAAGGCAATATAGAATTCATAGAAGAATACAAGGCCAAGTCAACTAGAAGACAATATGAGTCTTCCTGGAAAAAGTGGGTTGCGTTTGTGAAAGCAAAAGGACCGAAAGAAATTTCAATGAACTTCTGTCTGTCCTTCTTTGTCCACCTTCATAGCCAAGGTCTAGCGGCCAATACGATAAATACGTGCAAGTCAGCCTTGACTAGGCCTCTCCTATGTGCCTTTTAAGTGGATCTGGCGAATGAAATCTTTAATAAGATTCCGAAGGCATGTGCCAGGCTTAAGCCCGCGGTACCACCAAAGCCCATCTCTTGGTCTTTGGACAAGGTCTTACATTATGCCTCATCTGTGAACAATGAAGATTGTTCTCTTAAGGATCTAACCCAAAAGGTTATTTTTCTGTTCGCTATCGCCTCCGGGGCTAGAGTTAGTGAAATAGTGGCCCTATCCAGAGATGAGGGTCACATTCAGTTCACGGAAGTGGGAAAACTGAATCTATTTCCTGATTCATCCTTTCTCGCTAAAAACGAGCTACCCACTAAGACAGAGGTTCTTAATGGGGGTGAAATTCACCCTCAGGGGTGAATTTTGGGCTTTCAGGGGGTGAATTGTGACAAGTAAGTTTATGGTCGAGGAGAGCAATTATAGGCTTTGGCGTAACTGGCCTGTCACGTGGGCTGGGATTATATCATGTGCTGGCCCAGGAAAAATGGATTAGACAGTAATATACAAGTGACCACCCAAGTTAATCTTAGGATTGGAAAAAGTACTGAGGAAGAGACAGATGGCTAGGGAATTAAGTAGGTCCCAAGAAAATTACTTGGCAACTCCAAGGCTGGGAACTCCTGGACTATAAATAACTGAGAAGCTAATATCAAGGATCAAGATGTGCAGGAGATAAAGTCTTCAGCATTTAGCTTATTTTCAATTAAACTTGATGAATCAACTGATGTGGCATCATGTTCCCAGTTGATGGTGTTTGCAAGGTATGTTCACTCAGGTTCATTTAAAGAGGAGTTCTCTTTTGTTCTACCAAGGCCTCTGATATTTTGGAGAAGGTTTGCCTCTGATATTTTGGAGAAGGTTTCATCTTTTTTTTAAATCAGAAAATCTTTCGTGGGATAATATCAGAGGGTGTTGTACAGATGGAGCACCAGCTATGTTAGGGACAAAATCAGAATTCCAAGTATGTGTGAAAAAGCGAACTCCAAAAGTGAAAGGCATTTATTGTATGAGCCATTGTCAGACACTACCCTCAAAAGCACTTCCTGCTCCGCTAGATTTGGTTTTGGATCAAACAATTAAAATTGTAAATTTCGTCAAAGGAGGGGCTCTCAACTCACGACCTTTCAAGCAGTTATGTACTGATATGGATGCAACCCATCATTCGCTTCTTTTTCACACAAATGTTCGTTGGCGTTCAAGAGGAAATGTAACTGCGCGAGTATTTCAGCTTAGAGATGAGCTCAAATTGTTTTTTGAAGTGCAAGGTAAAACAGGATTTCCTGCCTGGCTGGGTGATGAGGAAGGGATCATGCGTCTTGCCTATTTGGTTGATATAATTGAGAAACTGAATAAACTGAATCTTCAGATGCAAGGAAGGAATACAGACATCATAGAATTCGTAGATGCCTTGGAAGCTTTCATGAGCAAGCATGAAAATTAGAAGAAAAGGGTAAATGCAGAAAATGTAGCCATGTTTGAGAAACTGTCATCCATTCTTGATGTTTGTGGTGAAGACAAGGTACTTCCACATTTGCAAAAAATTAACTTTTGTAGCATTTGACAGCACTGGAAAATTAATTCAGACGATATTTTCACGAACTTAGTGATTCGTTGGATTTAGTCAGAAATCCATTCAAACTGTCGGTTGAAAAAGTTCCTGATGATTGTTAAGATGAGTTTTTGGAGTTAAAAAGTTATTTGGGTGTAAGAGATATGTTTGATGAGAAATCAATAACAGAATTTTGGCCTCTGATGTGCGATTCCTACCCAAAAGTGGCAGAAATGGCTATCCGTGTATTGCTTCCGTTTGTATCGACATATCTTTGTGAGTCAGGCTTTTCAACTCTGTTACAAATTAAAACGAAGCATCGCAGTAGATTAGAGGTAGAAAATTACCTGCGTTGTAGCCTTTCAAGCACTCATCCGGGTATCCCAGAATTGGCTAAAAAAAAACAATCACAGGTTTCGTCAATCGATGAAATGTAATCTTCTGAATAATAATTATTGCATCAGCTTCAGTTTGGCCTGTTAAGTATTTCTTATAAATTTAAAAAAAACTATTTTACTTTCATTCAAGTTTTATATATCCATCGATATTTTCAATTTGCATATAATTTGTAATATTCCATTATACAAATAATCCATGTAAAGATGTAAATGTATAATTCAGTTTGAAAAAAAGAAAATAAAAGGATTTTTAGTGATATTTGCATATTGTATACAATGCAATTTTTGAGACAACTTTTGGAAAAGACAGGAAGTGGGGGGGGGGGGGGAATGACATCATTGCAAATGGTGAAAGGGGTGCATGGGCCAAGAAGGTTAAGAACCCCTGCACTAAGAGGTATCTGCCCTTTTAACCCTGGATAGGTACGGTGGGTCGTTCGCGACCCCGAGCGTAAAAAAAAACAGGTTTTTCTCACGTGACTCACCCCCGTGACTGAATTTGTGGGTGATCGACCTGCAGGAGGTGTCTCCCCTACACGCTCTAGTAGTGTCCAGATGTGCATTGCTGTAGCTGTACTCCTTCCCCGATTTCTGAGACGCGTCGGGGTCGAGCGCGACCGAGTTTACCCTTCTAAGGTAGTTTGCATAATTATCAAAGTTATTACGTATTATGAAATTGTCGTAGAATGGTGCAACTTGTATAGGTTATCAGTTTTGGAAAGTCTTGGTGGATTGTTTGGCTACCATGTGCATGATTTTTTTTTTAGTTAAAATGTCGTTCATCACCACGAGGACCATTTTACCGCGAGTGCCCCTTTTTCATTTTGTTTTCATTTTTTTTGCCAAGTCATTTTTCCGTAAGATATTGCCAAATAGTGTCGTAAAACTTTTGCTTGTTTAGTGCTGGAAAGTGTGTCTAGATGATCTGGCTACCCATGCATGACTTTGTTTTTGTCAGATACGACGTAGTTATTGGTATATTGGGTATTTAACTGCGGTTACCAATTTCTGTTTTTTTTCAATATTTGTAAAAATTACTACGTAGTAAGGAATTGCCGTATATTATTAATTTTTTTTTTTCATGTTTATGTGTTAGAAAGTGTGCCTTGATGGTTGGGCTAACACGTGCATGTCTTTTTTTTTTATCTGAGATGCCGTATATTAGAATGTCGGGCATTTTACCGCGAGTGCCCCTTTTTCATTTTTTTTCATTTTTTTGCCAAGTCATTTTTCCGTAAGATATTGCGAAATAGTGTCGTAAAACTTTTGCTTTTTTAGTGTTGGAAAGTGTGTCTAGATGATCTGGCTACCCATGCGTGATTTTGTTTTTGTCAGATACGACGTAGTTATTGGTATATTGGGTATTTAACTGCGGTTGCCAATTTCTGTTTTTTTTCAATATTTGTAAAAATTTACTACGTAGTAAGGAATTGCCGTATATTATTGATTTTTTTTTTATGTTTATGTGTTAGAAAGTGTGCCTTGATGGTTGGGCTAACACGTGCATGTCTTTTTTTTTATCTGAGATGCCGTATATTAGAATGTTGGGCATTTTTCCGCGAGTGCCCCTTTTTATTTGTTTAGCATTTTTTTGCTTAGTCATGTTACCGTAAGGAATTGGCAAGTAGTGTCGCAAAACTTATATTTTTATAGTGTTGGAAAGTGTTTCTAGATGATCTGGCTACCCATGCCTATTTTTTTTTTAGCCAGATATGGCGTATATATAAGTATGTGTTCGATTTTCCTGTGATTGCCATTTTTTCGTTTTTTCCCATTTCTTTCAAAATTACTACGTACTAAGGAACTATCACAGAGTAATGATTCATTTATATGTTTATTTGTCGGAAAATGTGCCTTGATGGTTTGCCTAGCACGTGGCTGAAATTTTTTTTTTTCTGAAATGCCGTATATTAGAATGGCCATTTTTCCACGAGTGCCCCTTTTTATTTGTTTTGCATTTTTTTGCTTAGTCATGTTACCGTAAGGAATTGGCAAGTAGTGTCGCAAAATTTATAATTTTATAGTGTTGGAAAGTGTTTCTAGATGATCTGGCTACCCATGCCTATCTTTTTTTTTAGCCAGATATGGCGTCTATATAGGTATGTGTTCGATTTTCTTGTGATTGCCATTTTTTCGTTTTTTCCCATTTCTTTCAAAATTACTACGTACTAAGGAACTATCATAGAGTAATGATTCATTTAGATGTTTATTTGTCGGAAAATGTGCCTTGATGGTTTGCCTAGCACGTGGTTGAATTTTTTTTTCTGAAATGCCGTATATTAGAATGTTAGCCATTTTTCCGCGAGTGCCCCTTTTTATTTGTTTTGCATTTTTTTGCTTAGTCATGTTACCGTAAGGAATTGGCAAGTAGTGTCGCAAAACTTATATTTTTATAGTGTTGGAAAGTATTTCTAGATGATCTGGCTACCCATGCCTATCTTTTTTTTAGCCAGATATGGCGTATATATAGGTATGTGTTCGATTTTCCGGTGATTACCATTTTTTCGTTTTTTCCCAATTCTTTCAAAATTACTACGTACTAAGGAACTATCACAGAGTAATGATTCCTCTAGATGTTTATTTGTCGGAAAATTTTGTTTACTTTTTTTTGGATTGAATATCATCAAATTTTTTTAGCTAAAATATTATATTGTTTTACATTTTTTTTTTCGATTTTATTTCCCTTCAAAAAATTTTTTTTGGGGCAGAATTTTAATTTTATAGTCGTAAAATAATCGACAATTATCCAGCAACCCACCATACAATTTTTATGCATATCAAATAATAATTAGATTAGTAAATAACACCTTGAAATTGACATACCCTTCCTACATTTCAAGTGGCAGATTAGGGAGTCTGAGTCAGTGTGGTTGGCGGCCATTTTGTGGACATATCCGAAGCGTAAGCTGCCCTATCTATATATATTCTTGTTCCCTATAGAATTTGTGATATTTTGGTATATTTTTACCTGCATAAATATCATATTATATATTAAATATATGTATTTTTTTACGACATTTCTAAGTACTCAAAAAATTACCTTTAGATATGGCCCCTGATATAAATGTAATTTACAAAATAATGAAGATTTTTTTACATATTTCTATTTTAGGATAACATATGTTTATTCCCTAAAAAAATTAGCCACTTCCTATTTCATTTGGGTACCCAAATAAATTCATGAAATTTGGACAAATTTTTTTGGCCAAAAAAAGTTACCCTTTTTTTCTCATTTCAGATCTTCACCTCCTTGGGTCTGACTTCATCCAAAATACATCAAGATGTGTCCTAAACATTCAAGAATCAATTCCTAAAAGGATTTGTGTATATATGTATAAACTTTTTTTTATGAATTTTTATGTCAGGTCTTTTTTTTTTCTACTTAATTTTTTAAAATATTTATAATAAATAGTTTTTCTGCAGATGAGTAGTATTTATCTTTACAGTTGTTTTAAGCATTCATTGAAGTTTTTTTTGGCAAAAGAAAAAAGGAGGTTAGTGCAAAAACTGATTTTTCAAGAATTTTTTTTGGCGTCGGGGTCGTTCGCGTCCGAGTATACCCTTAAAGGGGTGTCCGAGGAGCGTACCTATCCAGGGTTAAGGAAGATGTCTCTCTATGTCCTTTAGAGTGTCTAAAGGTCTATCTTCGTAGAACTTCAGACTTCAGGGGAGGACAGCTCTTTAAAGGAGAAACTTCTGGATCAAATTTATCCCTAAAACAACTAAGGGCGAAGCTCACCTACTTTATTCGTAGAGCGGATCCGGACAGTACTCCCGCAGGTCATGATCCGAGAAAGATTGCTTCATCACTGAACTTCTTTCAGTATATGGACTTTGAGCGCCTTCGTTCATACACTGGATGGAAATCATCCAGAGTGTTTTACAAACACTATGCAAAACAAGTGCATGAACTGAAACACTTTGTAGTGGCGGCAGGTAGTGTATTAAAACCTGCCCCCTAATTACTGTGGTAAACAGTTTTTGGTTTGGGACCTCACATGTCCTTGCACATGTAACGGATGAGAATCATCCAGAGTGTTCTACATACACTATGCTAGACAAATCTATGATCTGAAGCAATATGTGGTGACGCCAGGTAGAATATTTAACCTGCCGTCTAATTCTACGATGAACAGCTAATTGACTGGGACTGTCAATTAAAGGGAGAAGAGGTCTCCCTTTTTAGGTGTGACTTCTTTTAATTAAATGTTACCATGATAACACTAGCTCTGTTCAAAATCCCAGGTGTGTAATTATACAGATAGCACTAGTGCCGGTGTACGAAATACACAGTGCAGATAGAAGTAACCAGTACAGGAATTATGAAGAGAAATTGTTTTATAATTTTCTTCAGTCTGAGAGTGGCACTCATCATTTCTTCCTTCAAGAAGGAAATATAGTCTCTGTACTTGTTACAGGTATAATCCCATTGTCATACTACATTCGTTTTACTGAACATCTTTTAGTCATTTATTAGTAATAAATGTCTATGAGAATGTAGTGCGTGCACCTCCACCAGACAATTGTATGTATACATGCCAGAGTTCTTCAACTTACCGAAGTAAGTATCCCTCATATATTTGTATGCATCAAATAATAGATATAAGAGACACTGATGTTATTTTAGCACATATCCAGTGTGTACTTATGTTTGGTCATACTATGAATGTTAACCTGAAGATTCCTTTTCTTTTTCTACTGTCTAGAATGACTCTTCCCTGTAGGAGGCAGGAAGCACTAACACTGGTTATGATTAGTGATGGTGACGAATAACGGTAGTGTCCCTTGTCTCTTGTGGTGCCCATGACCATAGAAAAGGTTGCTATAAGGTTAAGGCACTGATTAAAAATCCACAGATACACTAATGCCCTGGTATGCTTCCATCACGATGACATGGCTTGAGCTCAAAAAACGGATTTTGAGCGAAGCGAAAAATCTATTTTTGGGTGAGATGGCCATGTCGTCCTGATGGACCCACCCATCTCTTCTAAAAGAAAAGATCTTCACAGTATCCCTCTCGTGGTACTGTATCTGTAACACCACGCTCAATGCTACCAGGAATGTCCGCCGTCGTGGGAATGGCGCTGTTGTACTCCCAATAGTATTACGAGAGCAGGGAGAGCCTTTGGACGGCTCCCTTTTGCCACATCCTCTTCGAAGCCAAAACTCTGTTTGGGGTGCAGATTGCTATGGAGGCAAGTCAAGAATGCGTCTGCTGATATTATGCGATATCCTTTGGAGAAATTTTAAGGATATTCGCGCCAGGAGTTAGAATTCTGGATACCTATAGGTAAAATTCTCTGGGAATATCACTGTAGTACATATATCCCTTAGGAAGCTACTTTATGGAACTTCCATCAGGACGACATGGCCATCTCACCCAAAAATAGATTTTTCGCTTCGCTCAAAATCCGTTTTTTAGAACAAAAACCAAACTTTGATTCTGTGTGAAAATTTGAATAAACTCTTTCAGAGGGCACCAAGTAATCAGGTTAAAAAAAAAAAAAAAAGACAATAGATTTTGTAAAGCAAATAGTATAGGAAAGTAATAAAAGGGAATCACTGTCTATTGAAGTGTTCTATTATAGATGCTTATATCATCCTGCTTTTCAAACTAGGGTTGTAGCTTAGCAAGTAATAATAATAATAATAATAATAATAATAATAATAATAATAATAATAATAATAATAATAATGATTATATTAACATAAATTTATTATCTATGTTTTTTTATGGAAAAAATAGGTGTTAATAGTTGATATGTCAGAAAAATCATTGATGGCATTCAGTTTTTGACATATTGAATATTAATTGGTAAAAGGTAATATTAATAACTTTGTTATCAACTTCCTAGAAAAGGGTTTGAACAGTTTCACAGTATTCCATTGAATAATTAAGAGATAACTGAAGAGGAAAAATTGTATATTAAGATAATCATTTTCTGAGAGAGTATGTTAAAACATGTTTCTTAAATAGATAGTTACGACAGTCCCATTATATATATCGACATTGGTTGATATAATGTTTGTAGAAAGTATAAAATTTTCCTCTTCTCCATACAAGAAAATATCATCATCATCATCATCATCATCATCTTCACACTTCACAAGAGATATTAGTTCACTAAACCTTCAGCTGGGCTCGTGAAGGCACTAGAAGAGTTGGAAGACCCAAGCCTGCATGGCTGAGGACTAAGAAGCGTGAAGTAGTAGATTATGAGTGGAGAATTATTGATTTAAAACTTCAAGATAGAGACAAAAGATGACTAGAAAAATGTAACCGAGGCCCCTTGCGTCAATAGAGCTTCGGTTAGATTTCCTCAGTCGTCTTTATCTTTGCTTTTGAATCAAAACTCCATTCATCCTCTCTTACTTCAAGTTTTATACTCTTAAGCCATGTAGGCCTGGGTCTTACAGCTTTTCTAGTGCCTTGTGGAGCTCAATTGAATGTTTGGTGAACTTTGAATTTGCTTATGACCAAATGTTTTATGGTATGCTTACAACTATGAGACTAATTGAACCTGCTTTTTTATATAAATTTAATTAACGTCGCATCTAGTTACGTCTTATTCTTAGTGAGATTAATGATGTGTAAACTGCATTAAACGCGCTCATTTTCTTTGTAACAAGAGACATTGTGCGCTGCTTTGAGAAATTCATTACTGTTTGGGGAATATCCGCTTCATATATATTTGGTTTGAATATAGACTGATATAGCTTTCTATCTAAATACTTATTGGCATCCAAATACTATAATGAATGTAGACACAAAAAATAACATTCAAGATATGGATGATATGTGTAAGTGAGCGTTAGAAAATTTAATCAATTGTACACACCCTATATTAAAAAAAAAAAAAAATTACTTAAATGCACATAAAAACACACATGTAATAATTCTGAATGACTACATGTAAACTATGCATAGGGATTGATTGCTTATATCCTTAACCATAGATCTCTTCCTGGTCTGCTATTCTAAATTGCAATTCGACTTTTCTTGAAATGCAAATCAGCAATTCCCCTTCTCTTGGAATTTGACGGCAAAGGAAAATTCATTAATAAATTTTAGGGTGCATAACCAACAACCCAAAAATTATTCGGAACGGATAGCGATCTTTAAAATCACCTACAATTACATATAAATCAATTAGAATTTCTATGCATTTTAATATTTACGTTTATAGTTCTATTATTTTCATGTTTTCAACTAGTGAAATATAAAACTGCAATACGATTCTAAATTTAAGATACGAATGAACCGGTAAATAATGTCTTAGTTTTTAGAAATTATGAATTTGGATGAGTAATTGATGACTGCTCTATATCCCCTAGCTGTCATATGGGGAAAATCTTACGGATGATTATATTGCCAATAACAATTGAAATTCTAAAGAGGCTTTGGAGTTGGAATAAATTTAATTTTCATAGATATTGTTAGTTTTATTATTACAGTCTACTTAAAAATCTACCCTCGTAAAGAATTCTCGTTGGTATTTTTAGTCTAAGACTGGTCATGTCTTTGTTATAAAATTAAATACGATTAACTTAGTCCTAAGTATTT
>NC_090743.1:96817104-96824604 GCF_036898095.1 Palaemon carinicauda | reverse complement strand
AAAAAGAATATTATTTGGATAAAGAATCCTAGGATAAAAAAAAAATCTTTACTTGGGTTTGATTTTGAGCAGTGCCAGTGAGTGTGTAGCTCAACCACAGTGTTCGTTATTATTTGAGATTCTTTCAAATAGAAAGTTAGGAGCTGGCAAAAATCAAACTACTAAAAATGGATAATGTAAATATAACCCATGAGCTTTTTCCAGATAAAAGCAAATGAGTTTTGTGGTACTCAAGAACGGGTTAAATATATGGCAAGTAATATTAAGATTCTATTTAAAGCTTCATATATTGTCTCCCAGATTTGTTCATGGACAAAAAGATATATATACTTGATAGTTATGAGGAAGTACATAAGATAAGCAATGCAATGTAAGGTCAAATACAAATAATATCTCTCATCATGATAGAGATGATGCAATTAGAAATAAAATTATATCTGTGGAATCCTTACTTTACTATAAGCATTAAACGATTGTTGCTATTACATATGAATACCATTAATTATACATAATATCATATAAACAAGAAACAACTATGATTAATTAACCGGATAACCATATTTTTTTAGTCGGTACTAAATCTAAAATCAACAAACACCACAATGTCCTCCGTAAAAACATATATAGCAATGGCAATTCTGGAGAATAGAGATTAGAGTTTCTGTGTACGAGTGCAATAAGAGTCGAATGGTCGACGTCTCCCGCAAGATGGCATCGAGCCAAGGCAATTTATCTTCCTGCAATTCCCTGGGTCTCAAAGGTTACGAGTCAAACTACTCTTTCTTTAACGTTGTCTCTCACGTAAAAGATTGTAAGCATTACATCACAGTACACTTTCTTCTATTGAAACGGTCTTCAGAATAATTTATCTATTCACACTAGAAAACTTTAAAATTTCATCACTCTCTCTCTCTCTCTCTCTCTCTCTCTCTCTCTCTCTCTCTCTCTCTCTCTCTCTCTCTCTCTCTCTCTCAAAACAAAAAGAAAATCGTGTATAACTATATTTCCACCTACTCTGCCCATGACATGATCTGTTAGGAAGTCTCTATCACGTATTTGCAATTCTAATGACAAATCGCTGGAACGTGCTATGTTGGAAGATGACAGGAGGCCGGGAGGAAAGAGTAAAAAGAAATTTTGACCAAGAGCTCTCCTCTTTATAACACCTCCCAACGTTTCATGATTTTAAAATACATTTAAACTTTGGAGTACAAAGAAACTTCTGTGATGACGTACACGCATAACAGAATGTGTGTGAGAGAGAGAGAGAGAGAGAGAGAGAGAGAGAGAGAGAGAGAGAGAGAGAGAGAGAGAGAGAGAGAGAGAGAGAGAGAAATCTGTCTTTAAATACAGAAATGCTTGGTTGCTAGTTAACGCAGTGGTGTATTTGTAACATAATATAAAAGTCAACTTGCCTTCTCGAAAGGGAGCAATAGATTTGGAGACTTTTCACCCAGAGCCGATAGTAACTATTGGCCGGAATAGTACTCACTGGATGAATTACTGATAAATGAAATTTGTATGCAACTAGCTTTAAAGTAGTTTGCTTATTTTTGTTATGCTTGTACGTCGTCAATGAGGTGTATTAAACAAGAAATCAATCGGTCAAATAGTTGTTTTCCTTTTCCTGCCTGTTTTTGTCATATATATATATATATATATATATATATATATATATATATATATATATATATATATATATATATATATATATATATATATATATATATATACTCTTACGAAGCTGGTCTATTGTAGAGTAAATAATTCATTCATGTATTCTATTTATATTTTTCGATTGTGTAAATGAGGTGAAGAGCCAGCTCTTAAGATGAGTTCCTCTCATGTAGGTATAGGTTTAGTATGTAAATTTTGAAAGACTTTCCTCGTTAATTTCATTGTATTTTCCATTCAAGTTGATATATGTATATTTACGTTATTTTTGAGAATTAATTTTCTATTTCACGTATTTTGTTACGAAGTCTTACGCAAACTATTTAAGAGTGTTATATGATCTATACGAGTTATGAACAAGGGTATATGTAATTTTTTTTCTATATTTTTATGAGATATTGTATCATGATTGTGAGAAAATATGCAATTCTTATATTTGCCACATATTTTGGAATGTTCTCGAAAACCCTAGTGTTAGATTTTATATTTTTTTTTTCATTTCCACGAACGGTAGGTGGGTGGAGCAGGGGGGAGAGAGAGTTGCCTAAAACCAGGGTTTGTCCCCTGAATTTTTCTTGTTGTTGATAACTTTGCCGTCGCTAGGTGCCGTCCCCAAGCCACGCGAATAATCTATTAGAATATTCTAGATGTTACTAAATTCATACATATGTGCCCCCAGGGATGCATAGCAGTAGAAGATACCCAGCCTGTCCTCTGAAGAAGACAAAGTACACCCCCCTCTCTCTCTAGTGTCTATAGTGTGTCCTCTCCAAAGTGATTAAATTTACTTACAACATACAGTATATCGTGTGTAGTGAAATGAAACGTTACAGAATACGGTAAAGGGGATTTTAAATTTATTGCGTTGTGGTGAGTGTTGGTATTATGTAAATCTTTGTAACTGGCCAAGGGAGATTTATGTACAAACGTTAGATATATTTGTATCATTATCTGCTTTTGTCTTAATCTAAGTTTTGTTCAGACTTAGTATTTGGAATGATTTATTTCCTATGTAAATTCTTTAAGTGTTGTAATTTTTATAGAATATATTCATCTTTGTAAAGAGTGTATTATTTCAATCACCAGTGTTTTCACGGTACTCTCGTATTCCAGTTAAGAATCAAAGTAAGATGTTGTTTGAATAGTTCTTAATAATAATTACCTGGTGTTGTTTTGAGTGTACTTAAGAGACCTTTGGATATTCATTTTTTTTATATATTGCTGAGTGGAGAATTGTCAGGATCTATTTTTTGTAGAGGTAATTTTTTTTTTCTTTTTTTTTTGGTAAAAGAACCAGATGGCACAGTTTCATATCCAAGCGGTTTTGAAAAACCCAAATGTTCAGGAATTGTCAGAGGCTAATGTAACTAAAGCTCAGTGGCTCTCTATTTTAATGAAATGTGGTGGCCATGTAACAAGTGGAATAATTAAAGCCCAAATCAAGTGTCTAGCCTTAGAAGCATTGATAAACTGGGGAAAATTGTCGGAACAAGATATTGTAGCAGCTCGTGAACTGTTGGAGGATGCTGAAGATGAATTTGTAGCGAAGCAAAGACCAGTTGACCCACAAACAGAAGGCATGAAAGCAGATAGGAAGGTAGAGGCTGAGATTCGACGAATTGCAGAGGAGGAGAATTTGATCAAGTTGAAGATGATGGCAAGAGAGAGGGAAATGAAAGCAAGACGAGAAGAAGAAGAGAGGGAAAAAGAACGACGTGCGAAGGAAATGAAAACAAGACGAGAAGAAGAAGAGAGAGAAGAAGCACAACTTACAAAGGAAATGGAAGCATGATAAGAAGAGAGGGAATTTACTAGACATGTGAGGAAATTGAAAGAAAAAGAGAGAGAAAGAGAGAGAACAAGAAGAAAAAGAGAAGGAAGAGGCCAGGGAAATAGCACGACATGCGTGGGAGTTGGAGCTGTTGAATGCTCGTGCACAGTCGGCAACGCAGACAGAGGCAACCCCTACTATGCACGATCCCGTGTTTAATGTGACGGACGCCCTGAGGTTAATTCCAAGGTTCACAGAAGAGGCTCCTGATGAATTCTTCGATTATCTTGAAACGGTCACATCAACGATACAATGGCCCAAAGATAAATAGTCTGAGTTATTGCAGGACCAGAGGAAGTAGTATCAAGATGTGAATAGGAGCGTGCTGTGAGTGCATCAGATGACCCCTGAATATTATAATGGAAGGCTCCGAAGTTTGAGGAAGGACGAGAAAAGGACTTTAATCTGGATTACGCATATAAGGTACGATGATCTTTTAAGAGATAGACAGAGGTTGCTAACGTGAGGGAGATGGCTGATTTAAAAGATTTGATAGTACTAGAACAATATCAGCGAGGAATTCCTGAACATATTCGAACGTACTTGAGTGACAGAGAGAGAGAGGTGAAGAAACTTGATAAAGCTGCTTGCTGAGGGAAGATTATAAAATTTTGAGTCGTAAACCCTCCTCTAGTATGAAGTATCAACCATTGTTCCGACCAGGTGTCAAGTATTCGCCGAACCATAGAAACTAGTTCAGTAATATCTATGTGAACAAGCTCAATAGTTACATGGGAAGTAGCACTGGTACTGTCCATAAGCAGAATGTGATAGTACCACAGTGATAATCGTCAAATCATCCCCCTGCAAGTATCATGAAAGACGTGCAGAAGGTTAATGTTGTCTGTTTTAAGTGTGGCAAAAGAGGCCATATCAGTAAGGAATGTTGGTCAAACCAACTGAAAGCAGTCGGCCAAATTATTAAGGATAACTCAACTTCAAAGAATGCAAAGACGAAGAAACAATTGGGAAAGAACGAAGAGGAAAATAAACTAGCCAACATTTACACGATGAACAGGACAAACCCAACAGAGTGGATGCGTTTAAACCATATATTTATGAAGGTATGTTAGCAGCACTAGATGGGAATGAGCAAACCCCTGTCAAGATATTGCGTGACACAGGTAGCAACCATTGTGTTGGATTACGAGGTGTACACTCGTTGGTGGATCAGCCTTTCCTAGGAGACTCGGTTATTTTGAAGGGGATAGGGGTGAGGAGGAGGTTATCCCTATTTGCCGTTTGAAATTGTCATGCGAATTGGTGACAGGTAATTTTGACTTTGTGGTAAAGGATTCATTGGCTGTCGAAGGAGTAGACGTCCTGCTGGGTAATGAGGTTGGTAGAGCGCCGTTTGTGCCTTGTCCCATTGTAACGAAAAACCTATGAAGTATAGTCATACAACTGAACTGGAGAAGGACTACCCGTATCTGCTTCCTATTTGTGTTACTACTAGGAGTATGATGAAGAAAGTGGCTGCTGAAGAAGAAAAATAAATCGAAGGAGCGATGAACTTGAAGGATATGTTTTTTTTAAGAGGAGGATTCCCTTGATGATACACAAGAAGAGAACTCCCGAGTAAGCCCAAGCAAAGGGGAACGACACACGAGTGGACAAGGAAACAAAGAAGAAATGGACTTGGAAGAAATAGAAAACTTATCGTTAGAAGTAGGTCAAGTGAGTAGGAGAAAGCTGATGGAATTACAACAGAAGGATGCAAAGTTAACAGAGTTATTGTACCGTATGGTGGATGAGATGGAGGCACAGCAGTCTCCAACCTGTTATTATCTTAAGGATGGGCTGTTTACGAGGAAGCATAGACAAGCCGATATCTCTGATAATACTGAATGGGGTATATACTGTCAGTTATTGATTCCCGCACCGTTGAGAAGACAGGTAATCAGCGTAGTTCACGAGACTGGACATGTGGCGATAAAGAAGACGGCGGAAAAGATTATGAAACACTTTTTCGGGCCTGGCATGCATGAGGACGTGAGCCAGTTTTGCCGTGCCTGTCACGTTTGTCAGATGGCTGGAAAGCCAAACGAGTACATTAAGAAAGCTCCCTTACACCCAGTAGAAGTGCGAGGAGTACCCTTCGGCAAGGTAATGATCGATATTGTGGGAACTTTACAGTGAATGAAAATAGGTTACGAGTATATGTCAACATTGATGTGTCCAGTGACGAGGTACCCAGAAGCCATACCCGTCAGGAACATCTGTGCCAAAATAATCGTGGAGAAGGAACTAAGGTTGGTATTCTGGAAATCGTTCAAAGTGACCAAATAACGAATTTCACATCAAAACTGTTTACGGCCATAATGAATCTGTTGGATCATCCGGAGACCTAATTTGCACTAGAGAGGTTTCTGCAACAAAATGGGGAATGAATGGGACATCTGAATACCATTCATGTTATTTGAAGTATGTAATGGTTATCAAGAAAACCTGGGATGTAGCCCGAATGAAATGGTGTTTGGACGGAAAATACGAGGACCGATTAAAATTTTAGCAGAAATATGGACGGAACGACAGGCAACGGATGGAGAATATGTCAAGAATGGGAGGAAAATGATTGGCGAGATAAGGAAATTTTCCCTAGAAAACCTTAAAAGGAGTCAAGAAAAAATGAAGAAAATGTTCGATATGAAGAGCAAGGACAGACAGTATTCGGTAGGACAACAGGTATTTGTTTTCTTGCTGATAAGGAGATTCCCACTCACCAACAAGTTCTAAGGACCATTCAAGATTTTGGAGAAGATCAGTGACCTGACCTAAGTTATTGAAACCCCAGAAAGAAGGAAAAGTCAAAGTTAAATACACGTTATCCTTCTTTTATATATATATATATATATATATATATATATATATATATATATATATATATATATATATATATATATATATATATATATATATATATATATATATATATATATATATATATATACATATATATATAACAGTAGTGTATGCGACCAGTAAAAGATGATTGCTAATTTTAAAACAGATGTGCACACACACGCACATACACATATTCAACCCTTCCCAGATCTCCATTGTTACTTGCGTAAGACTACACCCTCTCCAACCTACTCGAGGGAGTCACGCTCAGTGTAACGAGAAATATATTCATACAATCATCATCATCCTCCTCATCAAGCTGGTCTAGCATAGAGTAAATATTTATTATTGTATTTCATTTGTGAGGTGAATAGCCAGCTCTTAAGGTGAGTTCCTCTCATGTGTGTTTAAGTTTTTTTTTATTTAAATTATGTAAGACTATTGTCTTTTATTTCATTGTATTCTTCATTCAAGTCAGTATATGTAAATTTACATTATCTTCACGAATTAACTTTTTATTTCACATATTTTTGGTTACGAAGTCTTATGTAAATTCTATAAGAGTATTATATGACCCTACGAGGTATGAACGAGAGTGTGTGTAAATCTTTTTCCTATTTTTATGAGGTATTGCATCATGTTTGTGAGAAAATATACAATTCTTATATTTGTCATGTGTTTTGGAAGGTTCTTGAAAAACCCAGAGTTAGTTTCATCTTTTTTTCTTATTATTGAAGAACAAGGGTGGGCGGAGATAGCAGAGAGAGATTCTTCTTGCTGTTCTGTTGGTATCGTCCAAGATTTTAATCATTGGCAACCTTACGTAGTTATGCCAGCCCCCAAGCTTCCAGATCTCTGACCTAGAATAATCTAGAAGTTACTAAGTCTATATATATATATACACATCCAGGGATGCATAGCAGCAGAAGAGAACCAGCCTGTCCTGTGAACGAGCCTAAGTACATCCTCTTTCTCTCAAAGTGCCTATAGTGTGCCCTCTCCAAAGTGATTTTGCACCCCAATGTATATCGTGTGTAGTGTGATAAAACGTTGCTGCAAATTTGCCAGAAATTGTAAGTTTACTGTGTTGTGGTGAGTGCTGGTATTATGTAAATCCTTGTAACTGGCCTAGGGAGATCTATGTACAAACA
>NC_090743.1:96787104-96812104 GCF_036898095.1 Palaemon carinicauda | reverse complement strand
TCCCATCCGCCGCAGTTTTGCTACTACCACTTCAGATTCGGGGCAACCGCAAAGAAATGTGCTAAGGATTGTCAGTGGCCAAAAAACGTGTAAGTAGGCCATCGCTTGTGGCGGTGGCCTCCCATGTTTCTAATCTTTTCTTTTTACAGGATGCAGGAACGGGCGTGCGATTTTTGGTAGACACGGGTGCTTGTCGTTCTCTTTTGCCAAGGAAACTCTTCAAGGCACGACGTAGTCTGTATACTTCTGCCGAGGTCCGCTTGGTAGCTGCCAACGGATCTGCGATACCCACCTACGGTTACGAGAACCTCACATTATCGTTCGGAAACGGTAAATTCAATTGGAAGTTTCTCGTTGCTGACGTCACAATGCCAATCCTCGGTGCGGATTTCCTCTCTCATTTCCACCTTCTGGTCGATGTCGCCCACCGACGATTGGTCAACGCAGACTCGTACTTGTCGACACCTCTTCAACCCGCCCCCTCTAACCTCGCTCTCCACATCAGCGCACCCACGGATGCCTACGCCTACCTCCTCACGTCGTACCCGGAAGTTTTCCGTCCAGAACTTCGCCAAACGCCCACGGTTCCTGCCAAGCACGGTATTTATCACCATATCAAGACGATGGGATCCCCAGTCTTCGCAAAATTTAGACGTCTGGCACCGAAACGATTGGCAGCCGCCAAACAGACGTTCGCCGAAATGGAGAAAATGGGCCTTTGCCAAAAGGCCTCCAGCCCATGGTCGTCACCCTTACACATCGTTCTGAAGAAAGACGGCTCCCTCCGTCCGTGCGGGGATTACAGGCGCCTGAACATGCAAACAGAACCGGATCACTACCCCCTCCCAAACATTGCCGATGTGACCTCCTACCTGCACAAAGCGAAGGTTTTCTCTACGCTCGACCTACTGAAGGGGTATTATCAGGTGCCTATGAACCCAGAAGACATCCGCAAGACCGCCATGACCACTCCGTTTGGTACATACACCTTCAATTACTCCTGTTTTGGCCTTCGTAATGCTGGGGCAACGTTTCAACGTCTCATGGATGGCATCTTAGGGGACCTCCCTTTCTGTGTATGTTATGTGGACGACATACTTGTGTTCTCCTCCTCATAAGAGGAACACCTCCGTCACCTGCGCATCATGCTCGACCGCCTACAACAAAACGGCCTTGTAGTCCGGTAGGACAAGTGTACCTTTGGCGCCAACGAAGTGTCGTTCTTAGGGTACCGTATCACTCCTGAAGGAGTCCATCCCCTCCCTGAGAAGGTAGCAGCCGTTCAGAATTTCCCCGCGCCCTCGACCGTCAAAGCTCTACAGGAATTCTTGGGCATGATCAACTATTATCACCGTTTTCTGCCAGCCATTGCCGCCACCCTTGCTCCCCTCTACGCCTCCCTCAAGGGCAAGCCAAAGGACCTGAAGTGGGGTCCCCTTCAAAAAGCAGCCTTCTGCAATGCAGAGAAGGCCCTATCAACTGCTGCGGCTCTCACTTTTCCTATCCCACACGCCCCTCTCCTTCTCTCCACTGATGCCAGCGACGTCGCTATTGGTGTAGTACTCGAGCAGGTGGTCAAAGGCTCGCCCCGCCCATTGGCCTTCTTCAGCAGAAAACTGTCCAAGGCAGAATCGGGTTATTCTACCTTCGATCGAGAATTGCTGGCGGTGCACTTGGCTGTCCGTCACTTTCACCATTTCTTAGAAGGTACGCCCTTCGTCATTCGCACAGACCACATGCCTCTGGTGCACGCCTTCACTCGACAGTCTGACGCCTGGTCCACCCGTCAACGCCGACATCTCTCCGCCGTGGCTGAATACAATTGCACCCTCCAAGAAGTCCCTGGGAAAATGAATCCCGTTGCCGATGCCCTGTCAAGAAACACGTTGGCTGCCGTTCAACTGGGATTGGATTACAACGCCCTGGCTGAAGCCCAACGACAGGATCCAGAGTATCAAGCTTGTAGGACATCCTGCACGTCCCTCCGTTGGGAAGATTTTCCCCTCGAAGACTCCAACACCACCCTCCTCTGTGACGTCAGTACTGGTAGACCGCGACCTTGGATTCCTGCTCCCATGCGCCGACAGGTGTTTGATTTCATTCACGGCCTTTCACATCCCTCGTGCCGTTCTACTGCACAGCTGTTGAAGGCAAAGTTCATTTGGCACTGCATTTCTAAGGATGCTAAGGATTGGGTCCGTGCCTGTACTTCTTGCCAAACTTCCAAAGTACATCGACACACGGACTCAGGAGTGGGCACCTTTCCTCAACCTCAGCGTCGTTTCGCACACATTCACGTCGACATTGTAGGCCCCCTTCCCACATCACAAGGACATCGTTACCTGTTTACCGTCATCGACCGCTCCACTCGTTGGCCTGAAGCCATTCCCATGGAAACTGCAACGTCCGCCTCATGTACATCTGCCTTACTCTCTGGATGGATTTCAAGATTCGGTATCCCTGAGCATATTACTTCTGACAGGGGAACCACTTTTACCTCTCAATTGTGGACGTCATTAGCGAATCTCCTGGGCATCACCCTACATCAGACAACGGCCTACAACCCCGCTGCCAATGGAATGGTTGAACGTTTTCATCGCACCCTCAAAGCAGCTTTGATGTCCTGCTGCAAGGAATGCAACTGGTTTACTCAGCTTCCCTGGGTCTTCCTGGGATTAAGGACCACTCCTAAAGACGCCCTCGACATCTCGGCAGGTGAAATGGTGTATGGCGACCAGTTGGTCGTCCCTGCCGAATTTTTTCCTTCTACAACCTCCTCCGACGATCTCCAGCGCATACGTCACGTCGTGGGAAAATTTACTCCGTGCCGCCAGACTTACAAGCCCCAAGCGAAGCATCACATACCAACGGACTTGCACTCTGCAACTCACGTCTTCCTGTGCAACGACACTAGCAAGCCACTACTAACGGCCCCTTACACGGGCCCTTTCCTTGTGATCCGACGCAGTCCGAAAGCATTCCTACTAAACATTCGGGGCAAAGAAGACTGGGTTTCCATTGATCGTCTAAAACCTGCTTATCTTCTGCCAGATGACCCGCCTACAGTTCGCCTCTCCAGATCAGGGCGCCCTATTTAACATGTATAGTATGTCATTTTTAAGGGGGAGCCATGTACACACCGTGTGTCACACAATTGTACATAATTCCTTTTGCATATATCATGCTTGTATCTTCGCTCTTCCCTCGCACTAAACGAACATGAAAATTCATGTCTGCTGTTTCCTCTGTAACATTGTCTGTCTTGTTAACTTGTTATGTCCTGTTGCTTCGAGGTTTTGTATATAAAGGAGAGTGTTCTATAACGATATAACTCAGTTGATTGCATCCTGCCTTTGAGTTCACAACCCTCACTCGGCACCGTCACAATAATATATATTTTCATAACTATAGACGTAAGTGTGATGCCTTTGTATTTATTGCACTCAGTCAGGTCTGCTTCTTTTCCATTTTCACTTACACTCTTAACTATCATTCATTAGGATTTGCCTCTTCATGCCACATTCTACAAAATGATTTTGTGAGCAGTCTGGGAGTCACTTCATTTTCAGCCAGTATCACCTCGGCAGTTATTCCATCGTATTCAGGGGGTTTCTATCTCTTCAGTGTTTTGAGGATAGCTTCGACTTCAAACACACTGAATTCCCTCATGGGCACATCGAGGCCTTCATCAGCTTCAGGTATATTAATCAAATCATTCCCTTCATATATCTTATTCATTACCTCACTAAAGTGTTCCATCCAACGTTGTCTTTCGTCATCTTCTGTTGTTTTAATAGATATATCTCTCTTTTTTATAGGTATATGCTTCTTCTTTGCCTCATTTCTACTATAGAGCCACTTCCCCTATTCATAGCTTTGTCAGCCTCATCTCCTTTACTGTCTAAATGTTCTCTCCGGTTATTACTGGCTTTTCTTTTGACCTCGCTGTCAATACGGGAATACTTAGCTTGCTCTACCTTATAATTTTCATTACTGCCTCGAAAACTCTTAACAATCAATTTCAGTCGTTGTCTCTTTTTTATAGTATCACAAGTAACATTTGAATTCCAAGGCTTTCATGTGACTTCGTGTCCCAAGACTTCACTACCAACTGACTGATATATGCTCTTAATACGACACCATTCTTCAATAATTGTCTGTTCTTCGTCTCTTAGAGTCTCTAAAACTGCAAATCGTTTCTTACATTCAATTGCAAATGTTTCTCTGTGCTCTTCTTCTAAAAGCTTAGTTATATCAAACACAGGTATTCCATCTACCTTTCTGTTGGCTGCATTCAGTTTTAATATCAGTTTGGCAATGAGGAGTTTTTGATCACTACCAATATCTGCACCTATATAGCTTCTTACATTTCTCAGAGTCATCCTTCTCTCTATATTAATGGCAATGTGATTTATTTTATTTTTGTAATTACTACATGGTGAAGTCTATGTATACTTCTGGATGTTCTTGTGTTTAAAAAGAGTACCTCCAATGACAATATTGTTTGCTGAACAGAAACTTATGAAATGGGCTCTATTTTCATTTGGAACTCCGCCAAGACCCTCGACACCCATCACATTCTCTATCCCTTGATTTTTCCTTTCAACTTTAGCATTGAAGTAGCCAATCACAATTTTCATATCTCTCTTAGGGATCTCATCTATAATACTCTGCAATTCTTCATAGTATTCATCTTTTCTTTATTCGCACTTGGTTAATGCCTTTTCTGTTCTTGGTGTTATCATCATCCCTACCCCTTCTCTTTTAACTACATCTGATCTCCCTTGGAAGATATATACTGTATATTGCCTTGGTCTAAAGTCTCCTTACTGATCCCGTTACAAAGTGTTTCCCTTACGGCCAAGATTTCCAAACTCTATTTCATGAATTCAGTATCCACTTGTTGTAACTTCCCAATCTAATTCATGGTTCAAACAATCCCATTACCTATTTTCAATTTGTCCTTAGTATGCATAAACCGGGAGATTCTTAGCACCCCGCTACGCCCGGGACTGGGAGCCATTCTTTCATCTTCTCTTTCCATGACTGAGTAAATCCATAGAGGATTCATTTTCCAGATACATCAAAGGATAACCAGTTCCTTGTGATGCACAATGCCTATCTAACTAAGGCAAGGGATCCTTGTCAATCTATAATAATTTTAGTGAGATCTACCACAAGGGATCAAGAGTAAAAGCCGAGGGCACAGATTGTATATCACCTTAAGCCCAAGTCGTCAACCTGCTGTCAGTGACTTCATCGAGATTTAGATGGCCATTTCCTCCACACCCAAACCTACATTTATGCCATCAAGTTGCTGATACGCTCATACAAGTATAACCGTTGGCAAACTTGGGTATATTTGTATATATATACATATATATATATATATATATATATATATATATATATATATATATATATATATATATATATATATATATATATTTATATATATATATATATATATATATATATATATATATATATATATATATATATATATATATATATGAATATATATATATATATATATATATATATATATATATATATATATATATATATATATATATATATATATATATATATATATCCATAAACACACACACACACACACATATATATATATATATATATATATATATATATATATATATATATATATATATATATATATATATATATATATATATATATATATATATATATATATATATATATATATATATATATATATATATATATATATATATATATATATATATATGTAACATAGTTGTTATATATTTCTAAATTATTTAAGTTTTTATATATATACAAGATTAAATGTAGACGTATTGTTATAAGGTTAAGTATAGACTTGTTGTTTTCTTTCTTTAATAGTTTTTCTTTTCACTGGTGGTTATGTTAGTGTTTATAATGGATTAACGGCTATTTTATATTTTCAAGTGGTGTGGGTTACGTGGAGGGGCTTTTTGGAGGAGGGTTCCTTAGTGTGTTTCTGAGCCTTCAACCTTGTAGGGCACGACATTTGCGATTGGATCTATATTATTCCTCGCCTTTGCAGAGTTACGTTGTGAAGCTTTTTAGCTTTTCTTGGATATCCTCGCTCTGCAACCAGGACTTTTATTCCACATATTGTGTACTGCCCTTGGTTCAGTAAAAGCCAAGGGAACCTCTCTGCCCCAAGGTAAAAATTTTGATCTTTATATTTGTGTGCCGGGCCCGCGATCTGTAATCCTGGGCGGCCTTCATTATTGGAGCATTAAGAAAAAAAAGACTTTTAACACCATTGTCTTGGATTCTTGTTTCCTGCCACCCGGAATAAGCCTCTAGCCGAGGAGTTTATTGTCCTCTTGGAGGAGACCCCTAGAAGTGTTTGAGGGATTTGTTAGGGGTATTTAGTTTGTATTTGATAGGATGTTCTTACTTTTCGTTGGCCTTCTCCTTTCTGGACCCTCTCTCTGTTTAGTATGTATGTGTTGATGACCTTTCTTTAATTGTGTAATTTTTTTCTTTTGCAGGGAGTTTAAGAGTGAGTGTGTATCATTTATTATTGTATTATTGTGGTTCAGGTGTTATTTCTGTCTAAATATTATGTATTAAAATTAAGGAGATTTTTGTGGTATTTTCTTTATCCCCTTGAGTTGACTTTGCACTCGTATTGATGTTTGGATACTATTCCACCTTTAGTGGACTTAGTACTGTATGATGGTGATTACTATTTGATAAGTGTAGTGTTTTGTGTGGTGGTCAAAGCCAGCCATCACAAGTGGCGACCGTGACAGGATCTTTCGTTCCTGAGTATTCACCAGTGTTTGTGCAAAGTTAATTCTTGGGGGTAATTTTTCTGGCAGTTTATTTTCACCTCCTCGGTGTTGTTTTATGTAAATTTATTATTTTGTGTGAATAAGTAATCATGGTTGTTAACGTATTAGAACTCCTTAGAGGAGAGGGATGGCAAGAGAGGTTGGCAGAGTTAAATAGGGAAGACTTGGAAATTTTAGCAGAACATTTTGAATTGGAATATGATTTGTCCATAAGAAAGGGTGTATTACTATTGCACATTTATGATTATGTTAAAACTGTAAAGACAGGTGGGGAACAAGAGGTGAAACCTGATGAAGTAGTGTCTATAGAAATTTTGGATAGGCAGATTGCCCTGAGACAAATGGAATTTGAAATGGAAAAGTTTAAGGCAGGGGAAAGAGAAAAGGAGAGTCAGCATGAGATTGCCATGAGAAACCCAGGTTCTTTTTCCCCCGCCCATTCCCCAAATAGGTGAGTAACTCCTGCTATTAATTTATCGCAGGCTCTCAAATTTGTACCTAAATTTGAAGAGAATAATGTAGCAGAGTTTTTTGTCATTTGAGAGGATTGCAGCAAGGTTGGAGTGGCCCCAAGAGTATTGGACCACTCTTATACAAAGTAAATTGGTTGGAAGAGCTCAGAGGGTATATGTAACGCTGGAGGAGGATCTATCAGCAGATTATTAGAGTGAGAAGGCTATTGTCTTGAAGGCCTATGAGTTAGTCCCTGAAGCTTATAGGCAACGCTTCCGGAACTTAGAAAAATGTAGGGAACAAACTTTTGTTGAATTTCCCAGGGCGAAGGAACAGTATGCTAGCGATTGGTTCAAGTCCAAGGAGGTGGGAGATTTTGAGAAATTGAAGGAGTTAATGTTGGTGGAGGAGTTTAAGAGGTGTATCCCGGATAAACTGAAGGTCCACCTCGAAGAGTTAAAACTCGAGACCGTTCAGGAGGTAGCCATCGCTAGTGACGAATATTGCTTGTCTCATAAAAGTGAGTTAGGGGGAGTAACGACAAAGGTGAATTCTAGTTGGGTTAAGATGGGTAGGAATAATACTGCTAATCCTAATAATAATCCTAAGGTAATTAGTATAAATAATCAGGGAAGTAATAATAATCAGGGTAATGCTAATAATAATTTTTCTCCTAACAGAGGCAATAGGCCAAATATATACAATCCAGAGAAATTGAGGACATTAGCGTGCTTCTTTTGCAATAAGAAGGGGCACGTAAAGAGTATGTGTTATGCGTTTAAAAGAGGGCAAGGTACCAATAGTAGGCCAGTGATGGGTGTGGAAAAGAGAGAGGGAGAAAACATCCGGACTGGGTCCGCTGACCAATGACTACCTGGTTGTTTTGACAGATATTTGTCCTTCGTTAGTGTCTCCTTCGCCAATTCGACCGAGAAAAGACGAGTACGTATTTTGCGTGATACTGGTGCAGCGCAGTCTTTGATCCTAAGGGAGGCATTACCTTGTAATTTTGTACCAAAAAGTGGGGAATTTGTGTTATTGGCTGGTTTTCCTGATACGGTAAAATCGTATGCCATCGAAAATTTTAATTTAATCTGCCCTTCCTTTGCAGGGAATTTGAAATTGGCCATAGTAGATAAATTCCTAGTTAAGGAGGTTGATGTGGTGATAGGGAATGATGTGGCTATGAAGAATAATACTTGTCCCATATTGATAAACACTGATAGTGAAGTAGCAGCAGTTACTCGTTCTAGTGCTAGAATTGTTGACGCTGCAGTCAACAATTGATGTAGATTTAAGTAGTTTAGATCGTAGTGATAGCCTAGCTGTAGATCTTGGAATGTTAACGAACAAGTTAAATTGGATTACTGAAGAGCTAATCAAGGCCCAGAAAAAGGAGTTTCGGGAACTCCCTATCGAGTCAGGGGAGGTGTCTGATATGACTGGTCCCAAATTTAAGATAATTAGTAATATTTTATATAGGTTGAGTAGGCCTATGGGGGTGGATAATGTTGATCATGAAATTGTAAAACAGATAATAGTTCCCTTTGGTTACAGGAAGGAGTTAATGTCATTGGCGCACGAAAGTGGTTTGGCCGGCCATTTTGGAATTCATAAAACTTCCTGCAAATTGTTAGGGAATTATTATTGGTCGAAGTTGAAGGCAGATGTAAAGAAGTTTGTCAATAGTTGTGATGTGTGTCAGAGGGTCGGTAAACCCAATCAGCGGATTCTAAAATCGCCTCTATGTCCTATTCCCATAGTTTCCGAACCTTTTAAGGAAGTCGTCATTGATGTGGTTGGACCATTACCGAAGATGCATAGTGGTAATGAGGATATTTTGACAATAATGGATAGGATGTCTCGATATCCCGAGGCAATACCACTACGTACCATAAAAAGCATTGGAATTGTTGACGTACTAATTGACTTTTTTACCAGGTTTGGGATGCCTAAAGTAATTCAATCAGATTGTGGATCTAATTTCATGAGTAGGCATTTCGAAGATAAAATAGCAGAGTTGAATATAAAACATGTGACCTCTTCTCCATATCACCCCGAAAGTCAGGGAGTTCTGGAGAGATTTCATCAAACCCTGAAATCTATGGTAAAAAATTATTGTTTAATTAATGGTTCTGAATGGGATAAGGAATTACCTTATTTGTTGTTCGCTTCTCGTTCTGTCCCAAGTCAGTCTTTGGGTTTTTCACCTTTCAACCTTGTGTTTGGTCATTGTGTTCGAGGGCCTCTCGATGTGGTTCGTGAGTCTTGGGAGGGAGACGTCCCTGAAGTTAATTTATTGGATTATGTGTCTAATCTAGGCGATAAATTAACCAAGGCTTGGAAATTTGCGGGTGAAAATTTATTATGTAGCCAAAAAAGAATGAAGTTCTTTTTTGATAGAAGGTCCAAGGCACGCGACTTTGCGGTAGGTGATAAAGTATTGGTTTTGTTACCCTTCCCAGGGAATCCATTGAAAGCTTCTTTTTCAGGCCCTTGGAAAATTTTGAAAAAAGTAAGTGAAGTTAACTATCTAGCGGAGACACCCCAAAGAAGGAAACCTTTTCAACTGTGTCATGTAAATATGTTGAAGGCTTATATGGAACGGGAAAAAGTCATTCCCATAGCAACCATTGGGAATACGGTAGATTCTGGGAACAATAACCATTTTTCTTTTTCAGAGGGGGAGGGTATTGATGATAATTGTTTTAATGGATGTGCATGGTGGTCGGATAATAGAAAGTCTTTGGAAAAATTTTCGTGAGTAATTTCACATTTATGTAAGGAAGAACAAAGGTCTTTGAAAAAATTAGTATCTAATTATAAGCAATTATTTTCGGATGTACCGGGTAGGACTTCGGTCCTTGAGCATGATGTAGATGTAGGTAGCAGCACTCCTGTGAAATGATCTCCTTACAGGTTGAATCCCTTCAAAAATGAGGTTGTAGTGAAGGAAGTGGATTATATGTTAAAACATGACCTAATTGAACCTAGTCAAAGTCCGTGGTCATCACCGGTTGTATTGGTAAAAAAATCCGACGGTGATTTCAGGTTATGTTTTGATTACCATAAGTTGAATGAGTTATCTAAATCTGATTGTTATCCATTACCTCGAATTGAGGATTGTATTGATCGAATGGGTAAGGCCAAATACATTAGCAAATTCGATTTGTTGAAAGCTTATTGGCAAGTTCCTCTTTGAAAGCGGGCAAGGGCCCTGTCTGCTTTTGTAACACCACAGGGACTGTTTCAATGTAAAGTTATGCCGTTTGGTATGAAGAACGCGGCTGCCACATTTCAGAGGTTAATGAATACTTTAGTCCATGTTTTAGAAGGATGCGTTTGTATATTGATGATATTGTCATTTATAGCGATGATTGGGAAACCCATTTAAAATGTATTAGGGCACTATTTGAGGTGTTGAAAAGGCAAGTTTGGTAATTAATTTAAAGAAAAGTGATTTCGCAAAGGCGAAGGTGGTATATTTGGGTCATGAGGTTGGTAATGGTAAAGTTGCTCCTAAGCAGGCCAATATCGAAAGTATTGAAAACATGGTAGTCCCTAAATGTAGGAGGGATGTCAGAAGATTCCTTGGTTTGAGTGGGTACTACCGAAGGTTTGTTAGGAATTTTTCGGATATAGCCAATCCGTTGACAAATCTCTTGAGAAAGAAGGTAGCATTTGTCTGGACGGATGAAACACAAGAGGCTTTTGATAATTTAAAAAGAGTATTAATTAATTTCCCTGTCTTGAGAGCTCCTGATTTTGACCTTCCTTTTTCTCTTGCCACGGATGCAAGTGACGTTGGTGTAGGAGCGGTGTTGTTGCAGAATGACGAGCAGGGAGTTTTTCATCCTGTCGCATTCTTTTAAAAAAAGTTGTCCTCCGCCCAACGGAGGTATTCAACTGTGGAGAAAGAGACTCTTACTTTAATTTTTGCTATTATTCATTTTCAGGTTTATCTCTCCTCCTCGGATACACCTATTAAGGTCTTGACGGATCATAATCCCCTGACCTTCATCAGCAGATACAAGAATAAAAATCAACGATTGATGAGGTGGAGTCTCATGCTGCAAGAGTGGAATTTAGAATTTTCCCACATCCCAGGAAAAGATAATATTGTTGCCGATTTTCTCTCTCGCAGCGTTGAATATTAGATTATTGACAGAGTGCTATGCAGTTATTAAAGGTAGTATCTGTATCGTTCTAATTATGGTGTGTGTGCTGTTGAAGTGGGCATGTAGTGAGTAGAAGTAAATGTATATTTAAGATTTATTAATCATGGTTTCTTTACAGAAGACTATAATGTTTTGGGTATAGTATATGGGATCTTTAAGGTTAAAAGGTAAGGGTGATCACTGGTACTTGCTAATGGTTGATAAATTAGGTGGTCTAAGGTTTTGAGGTGTCAGGTACGATAAGGTTTATTATAATTTAACAAAAGGAGATAGGCACTAATCTGGTTATTCTGTTTTTTCAGGCTAATAATTACGCTTCATCGATTTTGTTTGTTTGTTTGCGCAGGGGAGCCTTGTGGTGGTCTTCTCTGTGTCGTTCGGTGTGTTTGTATGTATTGGACACTATGGTGATAAGTGTGATATATAACACTGAAATACACAGTGGTTTTTGTGATCAACATTTATTGATAGTGAGTGATGTGTATCTCTAAAAATGAACAGTGTATTGAGTGTGGAAAAGCTTATAGCCTTTGGACTATATATACAGAATCCGGTTGTTAGTGCAATGACTCTTTATTAAGTTTATTAACGGTATGAGTGAGGTGAAATTTTTAGGTTAGGTACCTATTTATCGAATGGTGATGTTTTGGCTTTTCGGTTTTGGAAAATTTACTTATGATTAATATTAGGTTTAAGATGTTTTTAGTATTGGTTATATATTGCTATCCTTGTGAGCTGCAAACCTTAGTACTTGCCACCATCTTTCCTTTTGTTGGTCATGTTTTTGCAATTAGTTTAATAATTATTTTTGAGTGTTGGTTTAATATTTCAATATGTGATAACCTGTATGTTGTAATTTAAATCACTTTATTAAAAAAAACAAATATATTGGAATTTTTTTTTTTTTTGGTTGGGTGACAAGGTGTAACATAGTTGTTATATATTTCTAAATTATTCAAGTTTTTATATATGTATAAGGTTAAATATAGACGTATTGTTATAAGGTTAAGTATAGACTTGTTGTTTTCTTTCTTTAATAGTTTTTCTTTTCACTAGTGGTTATGTTCGTGTTTATAATGGACTAACGGCTGTTTTATATTTTCAAGTGGTGTAGGTTACGTGGCTGCTCTCCAGCGGGGCTTTTTGGAGCAGGGTTCTTCAGTGTGTTTCTGAGCCTTCAACCTTGTAGGGCATGACATTTGCGATTGGATCTATATTATTCCTCGCCTTTGCAGAGTTACGTCGTGAAGCTTTTTAGCTTTTCTTGGATATCCTCGCTCTGCAACAAGGACTTTTATTCCACATATTGTGTACTGCCCTTGGTTCAGTAAAAGCCAAGGGGACCTCTCTGCCCCAAGGTAAAAATATATTTGTGTGCCGGGCCCACGATCTGTAATCCTGGGCGGTCTTCATTATTGGAGCTTTAACCCGAGAAATGCGGCAATGGTATTTTACTACAGTCCCGTGGTGCGGCTATCTTGACAAAAATACAATGTTCCAGAATCTAACCCATAACTATACCAATGTTTTTGTAATAACTTCGTGCATGTATCATCCAAATATTTTATCCTACATTTTGTTTGTTAATTTGTTATAAACCATCAAAGTTAATTTTCAAGCGCGACGTGGAATCTTACGTGATGGCCAATGGGTGAGTCTGGATTGTCTTTCATGGGTGGGGGGGAGTGGGTAGTATGATGGGTATCACCCACGGTATCAGGGGACTGTTTGCGCCCGGTAGAGGTTAGCGATTTTTATTTACTATATTCCGTACTAGGTAATGAAGGTTTTAGGCTATTTTTAACAAATACCCTTTACTATATATTGAAAAGTGTCGTGATAAAAAAATACTTTATATTTTCAAATCCTATGATATAGAATTTTATATATTCCTGAAATAATAATGATAATTTTAGTTGATGTAGTCACATTTACTTTTTACAAACACTTTATTTGCTTCTTATTTTCCTTTATCTATTCATAAAGTGACTATTGTTACCATTGCAATTATTTTAAATCTGTTCAAAATAATATATCGTATTTAGAGAGAATATATATTTTTACTTAAAATTTTGATAAATCAACTTAGAATATTTGAAGAAACAAATTGATTAAAAGTAATACAATATCATAGTGTTTTACAAATATATATATATATATATATATATATATATATATATATATTTATATATAAATATGTTAATATTATTTAAAGTACTTAAAGAGAGCAATGATTATATCATATTGAAAACATGATAATTATTATTGGAATCTTGAATAGATAAACATAGTAACTAATAAACTCATGACCTAGCCTATGTGTTCAGACTAATTACAATAGGTTTTTATGACATTTTTAAGCATTTGTATATAGTAATGCGTATATCAAAAGCATCACCGCATATTAAAATATACAGTATTTTCGGTATATACAAAAGATATAGAAAATTCCTATTGTGGATATACATAATGAAAACAGGCTACATAAAAAAATTCTTAAAAAGATTATTCTCTCTCTCTCTCTCTCTCTCTCTCTCTCTCTCTCTCTCTCTCTTTCTCTCTCTCACAATTTATTTTGGGTATGCCAGTGACGAAAGCAGTCGGTTGGACATGAAGACACATTACATTACATTATAATAGTAACTCATACTCCTTGTAAACAGCCCTCCACTTACTTATAATAAAATTATACTTTGTAAACAAACACTCGGGGATATTCAAAACTAAAACATTCGGTATTGTTGTCGTTAATATAAAAGTAGGCAACCGCCGTCCTGACGTAGGCTTTGAGAGTTGCCACAGGTTTTATTTACCTCCCTACACAATATATTACGATGTGATATCGTTGGTGTGTATGTGTATGTATAATGTATGTTTTTTTTTTTTTCATCATTTATGTTTCTAATATGTTAATATAAAACCAATTTTAACTGAAAATAATAACAATTCGCCTTTTTCCCTTGCAAAAAAGTTAAAGTCCATATATGGAAAGGTTTTACATTATACATAATAATATAGGTAAAATAAAGTTAAACATTAAAATTTCTACCAGAAATATTATTTTATCATGAGAAAAATTATAAATGTCGAATAAGTTCACAAGGGAATTTGCAAGAAGAGATAGAAAATTGCGCTCTGAAGAGGCTTATAGCAGTCTCCCATACAGCCGCTCAAGAGGCTTGTAGCAGTTCTCGGGTTAAGAAAAAAAAAGACTTTTAACACCATTGTCTTGGATCCTTGTTTCCTGCCACCCGTAATAAGCCTCCAGCTGGGGAGTTTATTGTCCTCTTGGAGGAGACCCCTAGAAGTGTTTGAGGGATTTGTTAGGGGTATTTAGTTTGTATTTGATAGGATGTTCTTACTTTTCGTTGGCCTTCTCCTTTCTGGACCCTCTCTCTGTTTAGTATGTATGTGTTGATGACCTTTCTTTAATTGTGTAATTTTTTTCTTTTGCAGGGAGTTTAAGAGTGAGTGTGTATCATTTATTATTGTATTATTGTGGTTCAGGTGTTATTTCTGTCTAAATATTATGTATTAAAACTAAGGAGATTTTTGTGGTATTTTCTTTGTCCCCTTGAGTTGACTTTGCACTCGTATTGATGTTTGGATACTATTCCACCTTTAGTGGACTTAGTACTGTATGATGGTGAATACTATTTGATAAGTGTAGTGTTTTGTGTGGTGGTCAAAGCCAGCCATCACAATATACATACATATATATATATATATATATATATATCTATCCATAATCACACACCCACACCTACACACACACACACACACACATATATATATATATATATATATTCATATATCTAATCATAAACACACCCACCCACACACACACACACACACATATATATATATATATATGTAAGTATATATATATTAATACACACAGATATATATATATATATATATGAGTATATATATATATATATATTAATACACACACATATATATATATATATATATATATTTATATATTTATATATATTTGTATATATATATATTTATATACATATATATGTATATAGTTATATATATATGTGTAATATATATATATATATATATATAAAAAAGGTTAAGAAACGCTATTCTAAGTCTTTAGTAACGATCAAAGTTTGTGATGGATAAGTTAATAGTGGTAGGACCATCTCATTAAATACTAATTTTTTTTAGAGAAAGTAGCATTTCACTTTTCATAATCTCATTTTGTTTACTAAACGCTCTCCCTCCCAAGCTGATCCTAAGTATAATCTACTGCCTGTCATCAACAATCTCTAGAGGGTCGTCCATAACTCGTATTTGTTTTCTCTCTGTCTTTTCATTGAACATTATTTTAGTTTTACTAAGTTAATTTTCAATCCAACATTTTTGCTTTCTCAATTCAAATCTTCTATCATCTTTTGTAATTCCTCCCATAATTCACTAAAGACAACTATTTCATCAACATATATTAATTTGTTGAGGTATTCTCCATTAATATTAATTTCTATATTTTCCCCATCTAAATTCTTAATATATATATGTATATATATATATATGTATATATATATATATATATATATATACATATATATGTATATATATATATATATATATATGTACATATATATATGTACATATGTATATATATATATATATATATATGTATATATATATATATATATATTCATTTATATATATATAAATATATATATAAATTGAACCATTGTCCTCTAGTCTTGGGTAGTGCCATAGCCTCTGTACCATGGTCTTCCACTGTCTTGGGTTAGAGTTCTCTTGCTTGAGGGTACACTCGGGCACACTATTCTATCTTTTTTTTTTTTCTTCCTCTTGTTTTTTTGAAATGGTGTGTTGGGCAGGCTTAATAGAAGGGCCATGGATGCCTGGTGGTTTATCAAGAGGTTGTCTTTTCCTTTTTCTGATTTTTTCTTCTCAAAACCATCCTTACTGTCCTCCCTTCAGTTGAAGTGGCTATCCTGGAGGGTATTTAGCCTTGCATGGTGTATCGGCTCCTCCATGTTGACCAGTTTTTCCGACTTTTTACTATAGTCTATGGATATCATCAATCACTTTTATTATTATTCTGTACATATTGTTTTTGTTTTAATTCTTGTTAATCTAGTTTTTAAGTATGATGTCTCTTTTTTATTTCTATTAATTCTTATGCTGTCTGGAGACATTGAGCGAAATCCGGGACCAGTACGTCCTAGATTTCGTCAATGTCGTCTTCTGTATTGCAATATTCGTGGTCTTCATGCAAATATCCGAGACCTTACAGTTGCGTCCAGACAGTATGATATTCTTTTGTGCTCAGAAACTTTGGTTTCTAATATGAGGCACTCATCTGAGCTCCTTATAACTGGTTTTAAGAAGCCAATAATGCTGAAACGTGATTCCATTCCTAGGGCCAGGGGAATGGCGGTGTATATTAGGACCGAGTACCCTGCTTCTCATAAGTCCTGCTATCAATGTGGATGTCATGAGATTCAGGTAATAAAAGTTTGTGGCAGGCATAACAACTTTTATTTGTGTTCAATCTACCGGAATCCAGACATGGATGATTCTATCTTCGATTGTCTTCTTACCATTATGGCTAAGATACAAGAAGATGATAGAAAGGCTTCGTTTGTCTTTGTTGGTGATTTTAATGCTCACCATAGGGAGTGGTTGAGTTCTATCTCTCCTACCGATCGCCATGGCTTAAGAGCTTTAGACTTTGCCTCGGAATCAGGCTGTGAGCAAATCATAAATGAAGCTACTCACAGGTCTGGTAATTGCTTGGACCTCGTATACACTGACTCCCCTGGCGTTATAACTAGTAAGGTTGGTTCTCCAGTCGGGACTTCTGATCATGCCTTGATTTCATTATTAGTGAAGACTGAGCAGCCTGTCCCTGATATATCATATTCTTGTAAAATTTATATGAAATCCCAAGCAGACTGGAATGGGATTTTGCATGATCTTTTGTGCTTGAATTGGTCACAATTATATAATAGTGTAGATCCTGTTGTCCCTTTGAATGAGAATCTAGTCAACATAATTGATAGGCGTATCCCTTCTCGTGTGCTAAGGTACCGAATGAAGGACAAACCGTGGTTCAATGATGATTGTAGACGTGCTTATTTGGAGAAGCAGGAGGCCTATCACCTTTGGAAGGGTAACAGATCAGATTTGACCTGGAACAACTATACTCAGCTTCGAGCTTTTGCTCAGAGAGTTTATGCCTCAACTGAAAAGGAGTACAATTTAATCATAAAGGAAACCCTCTCTGGTACAACTCAGGAACATAAATGGTGGTCTACCCTTAAATCTGCACTCTTTGGTGTAGATGCAACAGTTCCTCCTTTACTTAAACCAGATGGCTCCGTCACTCACTGTCCAAAGGAAAAGGCAACCCTTTTGGCTGATGTTTTTGACAGTAAACAGAGTAATGAAAAACTTGAACTTCCTCATTCCTGTTTTCCTGAGGCTAAACTAACTAGTTTAGCTTTTCGATCTCGTGAGATTAAAGCTCTGTTGATGGACCTTGATGCTTATGGAGGTGTAGACCCAAATGGTATTTTTCCTTTGTTTTTTATAAAGACAGCAGATTTCTTAGCTCCAAAGTTATCTGTTATTTTACGCAAGTTAGCAAGAAGAGGAGCTTTTAGCACTAGTTGGAGAATTGGTAATGTTACTCCTCTATGTAAATGTGTTTGTGGTAGCTCAAGTCCCACTGATTACCGCCCAATTCCCATAACTCCCATATTATCTAAAGTTTTTGAACGTCTTCTGGCAAAACGTCTTAATAGGTTTGCTGAAGGTAATCATCTATTCCCTAGTTTGCAATTTGGTTTTCGGAAAGGCCTTGGAGCATGTGATGCCCTTCTTACAATCTCCAATGCAGTACAGAAATCCCTTGATTGTGGTCGGGAAGTTCGTATGATTGGCCTTGATTTTAGTGCTGCCTTTGACCGTGTTAATCATGAGGCCCTTGTTTTCAAACTGAAACAGTTGGGAGTGGGTGGGTCGTTTCTTAGCATTATTATTGATTTTTTAAGTAGTAGATCTCAAAGAGTTGTTGTTGATGGGCACCATAGTGAGTATAGGAATGTGATATCCGGTGTTCCACAGGGTAGTGTTCTTGGCCCATTACTTTTCATACTATATACACATGACATGTGGTTTGGGCTAGAAAATAAGCTTGTTGCATATGCAGATGATGCTACTCTCTTTGCATCAATTCCATCCCAGGAATGTAGATCTGGGGTTGGTGAATCCCTTAATAGAGATTTAGCTAAAATTAGTGCATGGTGCAAATTATGGGGTATGAAGTTGAATCCTAACAAAACTCAAAGTATGATTGTAAGTAGGTCAAGGACGGTGGCTCCTCAACATCCGGATCTCAGTATTGATAATGTTTCTTTAAATTTGTATGACTCTTTCAAAATTTTAGGCGTGATTCTTGACAGCAAATTTACTTTTGAGAAACATATAAGGTCTGTGTCTTCTTCAATTGCACAAAAAATTGGCTTATTGAGAAAGTCTTTTAAGATATTCGGTGATCAATCTATTCTGAAGAAATGTTTTAATTCTTTTATTCTACCTTGTTTTGAGTATTGTTCTCCTGTCTGGTCTTCAGCTGCTGATTCTCATCTTAATTTGTTGGACAGAAACTTACGGTCGATTAAATTTCTTATTCCTGATCTAGATATTAATCTCTGGCACCGTCGATCAATTAGTTCATTATGCATGTTGCATAAGATTTTTCATAACTCTGACCATCCTTTACATTCAGATCTCCCTGAACAATTCTATCCTGTTCGTAATACTAGGCAGGCAGTTAATTCTAATAGCCAGGCCTTCTCCATCATAAGACTCAATACTACGCAGTACTCTAGAAGTTTTATTCCAGCTGTTACCAAGTTGTGGAATGATCTTCCTAATCGGGTTGTTGAATCAGTAGAACTTCAAAAGTTCAAAGTTGGAGCAAATGCTTTTTTGTTGACCAGGCGGACATGAGTCTTTTTATAGTTTATATATGACATATTTGTTGTTGACGTTGTTAATAGTTTATATATGATATATCTCTTTTGACATTACTTTTTTTAGAATGATTTATTGTTAATTTGTTCTCTTCAGTTATTTATTTCCTTATTTCCTTTCCTCACTGGGCTATTTTTCCCTGTTGGAGCCCCTGGGCTTATAGCATCTTGCTTTTCCAATTAGGGTTGTAGCTTGGATAGTAATAATAATAATAATATATATATATATATATATATATATATATATATATATATATATATATATATATATATATATATATATATATATATATATATATATATATATATATATATGATAAATGTAAATAAATAAAAGTAGATCAATTACCCACTTTAATAGAGGGATACGTGTATACATGTTAAAAAATAATATAAATCTCATAAGGAATGAATTATTAAGTTAGAGCAGTTTAACATATTTGAATTTTTCTGAGCTACAAAATTTATGGAGCTTAATATCTTTAGACATTTTGTGAAGTAAAAGATAAAAGTAAATTTTAGCAAAAAGGCTGCTGTGGTCTATAAAACTTATTGTGCTATCATCAAAATTTCCATACAGTTCTGATGATGATGATGCAATTACAACAATGATGACCATAGCTAACTACTTGTTCAAGGATTCAACACCCACCTCCTACAGCTGGAGCAATGTTAGTTTGAAATGAGTGGAAGACCATTTATCCTAGGTCCACCCCAAAGTAATTGTAACATTTTATTTGTGTGTGTGTGTGTGTGTGTGTGTGTGTGTGTGTGTGTGTGTAATATACGAATACTCAAATTCAATATATCAAGAATATAGGAGAATCCTCCGAGTCACTTTTTCACAAAGGGTGTTCAATACAATTTCGGCTCGTCACAGACTCAATTATTCACTCGCATTAATGTACTATAGCTTATTTTCATGGCAAAGACATATATTAACATTTGAAAACTACAAACACAAAGTTGGGCTTAAAATAATCTTAAATATTTATTAAACTAAATCAATTGCTCCCCAATTTTTTTTCGAAAAATCGTTAATTTTCCTGTTTTCATCTCACTATAATAGGAATTCTTGTCAACGACATATACTTTTTAACATTGGACTGAGAATTTTTTTTATTTATTTTTTAATAGAATTGAATTATGATATAATGATAACTTATTTTGAAAATAATAGCATTCTTTTCGTTAACATCTGAATTTTTATTATCCATAGGAAAAAAAAAACAAATATTAAAAGACAATTAAATACACAGTATATCCAGTAGATATTATATTTTACATTAAATTTCCCACAAGATAATGCCAGCATTCTTCCAAAAGAACCATATGACATATATTTGTAGAATAGTACAGTTTAAAAAATCATATATTGAACTGATAATGAAAAATAAGAAAATAAAAATTATTTTTCAATTTCTATCAAATGGCATACGCATCTATATAAATTTCATATAGGTAACCTCGCTGTACATACATGAAACTCCATGACATTCACCACACATTGTACAACATTTAATACCACTTCTAGAACATTTGCATCATCTGTTTTCCACCATAAATAATAACTAATGTTTTTTCTTTTTTCTCCTGCACGAATAATTTTTTCTTTAGTTGCAACTTGGTTTAAAAAGACCTTGCTAGAACGTTTAAAATTTTGAAATTGTATAAACATATGCAAGGCTACACTTTTATCAATAAAAAAAATCGGGATGCTGTAACTCACCCTAAAAAAAAGCATTTTTCTTTTTTATTTAGACTTATTTTCTGATGTGAGAGAAATCTTTAGGTATCTGTTCTCTATATGATGAAGTAATACGATCAATAAATCCGTATCCTCTCCATTAACTACTATTGTTTTATTTTCTGCTGATCTGATTAATGTGTGAACGATAAGAAAGTCTTCATCTTCAGATGAGTTAGTAGTTTCAAGATTTGCCTGATTCATTTTAAAGATAAACATTTCTAAAAAGCATTGCTTTTTATTAAGATTACGAAAAAAAAATCATTTCTGTTCATATTCCATTTCACGATTTGTTTAAAGTTAACAGATATTCCTTCTCTTCACTTAGCTCTTCTGATGTAAGTGGTATCTTTGATAGATGAATTGCTATCATATCCATTAAATACAACTATAGTTTCCTCTCCATAGTGCTTTACAAAATAATTTACATACGTATCACATATATCACTGTAAGTGTCCTTTAGTCCAAGGAATCTTGTGAAGTAGAAAAAACCTCCATCAACTACATAAGCAACATTTTCTAGTATCGTATATTTATCTGATCCAACTAATGGGCAAATAGCATCTGACAGCGGAAGTTTGTTTGCCTCTCTTGATAATCCATTACTTTCAATTAGAGCAGGAGGATAAGTACCTAGCTCACAAGAAAAAATAGTTTTAACATCTATATCAGATCCAATACCTTGGACAACAGTTATTAACAGCTGAAATATTAATTGGGGATCAACAACAACAATCTCATCATCAATTTTGACTGTGGAATGGGCTTTCATGGTTACTGCTATGTCTTTCTTTTTGAAAGTGTAATTTCCAACAGATATACCACATATCAATTTGTTAATAAGTTTTCCTATATTCTTTGCATCATCCACATTAACAGTACACATTATGATCTCTCCTGTATCTATGTTCTCAAGCTTTTTTGTTTTACAAAGGGGTTTCTTACAATTGCATCATTTAACATTTACTCGAGTCTTGAAAATCTCTTTTAACACGAGCATTTGTAGTTTCTTTGTGTTGACCAGTACTGTAGTTTCATAAATGAAATGTGCAACATTCTGCATAGCATGACTTATTTCAACACATGCACGTATTGAGAGAAGTCAAATAGTTCTCAGGAGATATGACATTCGCCATCCATGGTTAAGGCTACCTATAGTTTTTAAATTTCTTATTAGAACTTCCTCAATAATAAGATCAGTTGAAAGTGCAACCCAAAATGTTTCACCTCTCCGAACTACATGATAGCCTTGCTGAAAGTTTGCATACACATTAGGATGATTTTCTTAAAGTTTTGACATTTTCTGAAGATATATATGAGCAGACTTTGTGTAAAGAAAGAAAAAACGGATGACGCAAAAAATGGTAGCATTTCACTGACAGCTTTTAGATAGAGATTAAAGTTTCCTTTCCTTAGAGCTTTAATGAATTTTCACAATATTTCTACCATGTCAATGTATTGGAACCATAAATTAGCAGTCCTTGAGTTTGACAAATTCATCTTATATTGTTCTATGCTTTTCACCATTTTCTGAACAGTTTAATTTCGTGTGAATTTTTCAGCATTTACTTTGCCTGCAATTGTCCTATTACACAAATCAGAGATTTGCTGTAATTCAACTTGACCAGTTAGGTCAAAAATATCTGATTGATTGCTATTAATTTCTTCCATATCAGTAATGAGGACAGTCTTATATTTCTGACATCATAATTGCCTAGAGAGTTGCAACTATTAAAAGAAGACCACGCACCGTCCGAGCAATAGCTTTTCCATTCAGCATTTCTGGAACTGTGTTCTCAGCATAAACAGTTTTCTAAAATTTTTTGCAGACCAGATGATGTCACTAGGTGCCCTATGGATCCAAGAAAAGACATTTCTTTATGAAGTCCACCAAGTCTAAAAACTATCTCCTTCAAAAGACTTCCATGATTTTCATTTTGTTGAATGTCAATTCATTTCCAATACAGAGGATGATAAAAAGTAAGTATTGGCGTTATGAAAGACTGCATAGTTGACAATATACATGATTCATTAGTGTATTCCATATCAATTATAGGCATAAATACAATTACACTTTGTCCTTGATGTCCGCCTCTGTGTATCACCTGCATAAAGCCATACCACATGGGTTGATTTGGTTTCGAGATCCATGCAGATTTTCAAAGAATATCCAAACTGCTTGTTCTATCAGTGGGTAGAAAATGTTGTAAACGTTGATATTTCAAAAGTGCTGATTTTTTAAAAGGAATAGATATATGATTATCTATTTTACCTTTTCGGCATAATATTTTTGGACATAAATTTTTTCTTTGGAATTGCTCTTGTAACACTTGGTTTTGGTGTTATAGATGCTATAATACCAATTCCATGAAATGTGTTGCGACCATCGATTATTCGAATGTTATGATCAACATTATCTGCAACATGCTGAATAAATGATTCTGTATCAATTCCCTTAATAGCAGTTCCTTGATAAAGACTTGCACTTATGTCAAATTTTTGTGAAGAGCAGAATCCATGGCTATGCAAGGAATGAATAAAAAATTTTGATCCAAATTTTCGATGCCTTTGTACTCCAAGCCCAATTTGAAGAGGGGCTACAATAGAAGAAATGGCTAAATCACTATCCTTATTTTTAATCATATTTTCTAACAAAGAAAGTACTGAAAGGGAAAGGTATTTTTTACATTGTGTAGGTGACCTTATATTACCAGTTGAATGATAAAACTTTGAACTGTCTCATTGTTTTATATCAGTAAGTAAGATTTTTCCACCAGTTTCTATAATATTCTTTTTTCTTTTTCTATAGTATTCGATTGACATCTAGTAAAGTAGTTTTGAAAAATATTTGATGTTTTTGATCTAAAAATAAAAACACTGGCTAATTCATCTACCTCTGTAAAAACTATATCATCTCCAAAATAATCAGTTAAGTGTCTTTTAAGCCACTTTGTAGTAAATGCTTCACACAAGGAATTATTTAGTTTCGCTTCCATTAGCTAAACTAGGTCATTAACTGTAATTTGCTCATCATCTTTTCTTTTAAATGGTTTAGTCACATACAAGAAAGCTGATTCGTGATCCATATTTGAGAGTCAACCAATTTTATTGTTGTCTTGTGTCTTATTCATGGCAGAAAAATTGCATTTTGGTACCTGTGAATCGTATTGATGTGGAATACCTCTTGCCGTTCGAAAATTAGAACTACAAACTTGATGATAGACAGCATCTGCAGCATGATCATTCACACAAATAATTCACCCTTTAACTTCCAATGCCCATTCATCATTATTACGCTTGTCACAAATATCAAGATTACTTTTGTTAAGTTCACGATATCTACACATAACCTGGAAAGCCTTTTTCTTCTTTTTGTTTATTTTCGTTCACTACTTTTTCACAGAATAAAAAGTCCAATTTAAAATTAATTTCTTCCTCAGGTCTACCCGAGCGCTTCCATGTGCAATCTCTTTCTTGAAGTGAGATTTTTTTGTTGCTTGAATTTAATTCCTTCTTATTAATATATTTCTCTTTACGTGATATGTGACCTGTATCTCCTTGAATAAACACTAATTCGCTCTTTCTTTCTTTACTTGCAACATTCAGAGTTTTTGCCCGTTTTTTCTCTTATAGGTACAATACGTTAGGAGTCATCAATATCCTCCTGACAAAATCCACATTTCTCATCTTCATTCTACCTGATTTTATTTTCATAATGAGATTTCCACGTAATATAAATAATAACAATAGAGCAA
>NC_090743.1:96764604-96772104 GCF_036898095.1 Palaemon carinicauda | reverse complement strand
ATGGGCAGTCTTTGTACTTTTACATATACTACAGCAAATTGTGGAAATACCTAATTTAGTATATAAAAAAAACTTCAATGTATTTTATACGTTTTATATAAAAGATTATATTTCGATCTTCATGCTTGATTTATTTTTTTCTGGGAAAAACCAATAGATCTTATCTTGGAAATTTATATAACAAATATTTCATCAGCTTTTCAATCGTAGTTTTGTTTTAGTCATAGCTATATTCGTTCCGGAGTTATTACCAAAAATGTGAACGCATATTTATATTCCAGAGCTTGAGGAATTTGCGGATTTTACCAGCACATGGATTGTATTTTGTAGGAGGATTTATAGGTATTTAAGTTAGTTATCTTTTTTTCTATTTCTATTTAGAGAATACACTGTTTTCTTTTTCAACCATTTCTTTTGGAATTTACTGTCCATTGACAAAATTAGTATTTTTTTATTTGGACCTCATAAAAGATTTGGACTGACTATTCTTGAAAGTACAGATTTGTAAAAGGACAAATTATTTATAAAATGTATGTATATATGTATACATACAGTGGTACCTTGGTTTATGAGTCTAATTTGTTCCGGAAGTAAGCTCGCAAAACAGAATACTTAAATACTAAAAGCGTTTTTTTTTCACAAAAGAAAGAAAAGGGGCCTTCGAGGTATAGCATACACCAATGAGTACACATAAACACCAATATTTAAAAGATTATCACCCTAAGTAATTTACTATAAAAAACTATAAATATTGACCAAATAACCAAGCACTTTACCTCTTAGGAGAGTTGTGAAGAAGTTGAAAGAGAAAGCTTGGGAACTTGGGGTGTTAATCTCCTTAGTATATTTGGGGATGATGCAATAACACGTGGCATGTTGCAAATGACTTGGCGGGCTCATGACCTTCAATTCCTTATTTGATTTGGTTGGTGGAGGGTGTGCTGTCAGGCTCTATCACTGGGATTTTTCCATAGATTGTATATATTTTATTTTACTTTAAGGGTTGCTTACCCAGTCCTGTACAGCAGGGGAACCCTACTCTCTAAAGAACCTCCACAGTCCTTTTATCATACCCATTCGAAATCATTCAGCATTTCACATCGCATATTGCTCGCTTAGTATTATATCATCACTGTCGAAGCACTCACAGAAAAAGAAAATCTTCATTACCTTCTTGAAAATCTAAATATCTTTAATTATTCGGATGTCTCTTGGGAGCTCATTGCAAAGATTCTGGGCTGCATATTCAAAGGCTTTAGAGCCTACACTACACATATATCTAGGTTCTAGTAGTTTGAAACCATCTGTAACCATTCTCATGTCAACGTGATTTTTTGGCTGTATAATATGTAGCAATTTTTTTAGATATTTTGGACGGCCGGTTCAGATGACTTGGTAGGTTATTGAACATATTTTGAAATAAATTTTTGGCTTTAATAAGCAACTAATGTAGATCAATTAGTTTAGAAGTGATCTTTCTCTAGATGGGACACCTTTTGTCAGTGTTGCTCCTCTGTTAATTATGTTTTGTAGTTTCTTAGGTTTCATTTTTAGTAAATTGTAATAGATGTAGTTACAACAGTCAATCCTGGTAATACCATAGTTTATCACAAGTTTCTAAACAGAATTTTCATACAGGTACTTTTTTGAAAAAAGCAATATTTCGGAGATGATAGCCAACAGTTTTCACTACATTATTTATTTGGGCATTGAGAGACAAGTTACATTCAAGATTTACGCTAGGTTAGAACTTTACTATATATCGGGACCGAGTCATTATTGATGCTTATGTGAATATCACCCAAGTTTCTTACGCTGTTTTTCTTTACCACCACCTTAAACTCAGTTTTTCTTTTCATTGAATGTTAGTTGTTTGATTATCATCACTTCCCTATCCCTATCAAGGAATTTGTTTAGAGTTTCAGTAGTGTCGTCTCGATCATTCATGAAGTAAAATTGTGCATCATCCACAAATAGTTTGAACTTCCCACCATGCCTTTGTAGTATTTTTGGTAGACCAATAGTATAGATACAGGATAAGATTGCACCCAGTACACTCGCCTGAGGTATTATGTTTAACCCTGGATAGGTACGGTGGGTCGTTTGCGACCCCGAGCGTCAAAAAAAAACAGGTTTTTCTCACGTGACTCACCCCTGTGACTGAATTTGTGGGTGATCGACCTGCAGGAGGTGTCTCCCCTACACGCTCTAGTAGTGTCCAGATGTGCATTGCTGTAGCTGTACTCCTTCCCCGATTTCTGAGACGCGTCGGGGTCGTTCGCGTCCGAGTTTACCCTTCTGAGGTAGTTTGCATAATTATCAAAGTTATTACGTATTATGAAATTGTCGTAGAATGGTGCAACTTGTATAGGTTATCAGTTGTGGAAAGTCTTGGTGGATTGTTTGGCTACCATGTGCATGTTTTTTTTTTTAGTTAAAATGTCGTTCATCACCACGAGGATCATTTTACCGCGAGTGCCCCTTTTTCATTTTTTTTCATTTTTTTGCCAAGTCATTTTTCCGTAAGATATTGCCAAATAGTGTCGTAAAACTTTTGCTTGTTTAGTGTTGGAAAGTGTGTCTAGATGATCTGGCTACCCATGCATGACTTTGTTTTTGTCAGATACGACGTAGTTATTGGTATATTGGGTATTTAACTGCGGTTACCAATTTCTGTTTTTTTTCAATATTTGTAAAAATTACTACGTAGTAAGGAATTGCCGTATATTATTCATTTGTTTTTCATGTTTATGTGTTAGAAAGTGTGCCTTGATGGTTGGGCTAACACGTGCATGTCTTTTTTTTTATCTGAGATGTCGTATATTAGAATGTCGGGCATTTTACCGCGAGTGTCCCTTTTTAATTTTTTTTAATTTTTTTGCCAAGTCATTTTTCCGTAAGATATTGCGAAATAGTGTCGTAAAACTTTAGCTTTTTTAATGTTGGAAAGTGTGTCTAGATGATCTGGCTACCCATGCGTGATTTTGTTTTTGTCAGATACGACGTAGTTATTGGTATATTGGGTATTTAACTGCGGTTGCCAATTTCTGTTTTTTTTCAATATTTGTAAAAATTTACTACGTAGTAAGGAATTGCCGTATATTATTGATTTTTTTTTCATGTTTATGTGTTAGAAAGTGTGCCTTGATGGTTGGGCTAACACGTGCATGTCTTTTTTTTTTATCTGAGATGCCGTATATTAGAATGTTGGGCATTTTTCCGCGAGTGCCCCTTTTTATTTGTTTTGCATTTTTTTGCTTAGTCATGTTACCGTAAGGAATTGGCAAGTAGTGTCGCAAAACTTATATTTTTATAGTGTTGGAAAGTGTTTCTAGATGATCTGGCTACCCATGCCTATTTTTTTTTTAGCCAGATATGGCGTATATATAAGTATGTGTTCGATTTTCCTGTGATTGCCATTTTTTCGTTTTTTCCCATTTCTTTCAAAATTACTACGTACTAAGGAACTATCACAGAGTAATATTTCATTTATATGTTTATTTGTCGGAAAATATGCCTTGATGGTTTGCCTAGCACGTGGCTGAAATTTTTTTTTTTCTGAAATGCCGTATATTAGAATGGCCATTTTTCCACGAGTGCCCCTTTTTATTTGTTTTGCATTTTTTTGCTTAGTCATGTTACCGTAAGGAATTGGCAAGTAGTGTCGCAAAACTTATATTTTTATAGTGTTGGAAAGTGTTTCTAGATGATCTGGCTACCCATGCCTATCTTTTTTTTAGCCAGATATGGCGTATATATAGGTATGTGTTCGATTTTCCGGTGATTGCCATTTTTTCGTTTTTTCCCAATTCTTTCAAAATTACTACGTACTAAGGAACTATCACAGAGTAATGATTCCTCTAGATGTTTATTTGTCGGAAAATTTTGTTTACTTTTTTTTTGATTGAATATCATCAAATTTTTTTAGCTAAAATATTGTTTTACATTTTTTTTTTCGATTTTATTTCCCTTCAAAAAAAATTTTTTGGGTCAGAATTTTAATTTTATAGTCGTAAAATAATCGACAATTATCCAGCAACCCACCATACAATTTTTATGCATATCCAATAATAATTAGATTAGTAAATAACACCTTGAAATTGACATACCCTTCCTACATTTCAAGTGGCAGATTAGGGAGTCTGAGTCAGTGTGGTTGGCGGCCATTTTGTGGACATATCCGAAGCGTAAGCTGCCCTATCTATATATATTCTTGTTCCCTATAGAATTTGTGATATTTTGGTATATTTTACCTACATAAATATCATATTATATATTAAATATATGTATTTTTTTACGAAATTTCCAAGTACTCAAAAAATTACCTTTAGATATGGCCCCTGATATAAATGTAATTTACAAAATAATGAAGATTTTTTTACATATTTCTATTTTAGGATAACATATGTTTATTCCCTAAAAAAATTAGCCACTTCCTATTTCATTTGGGTACCCAAAAAAATTCATGAAATTTGGACAATTATTTTTGGCCAAAAAAAGTTACCCTTTTTTTCTCATTTCAGATCTTCACCTCCATGGGTCTGACTTCATCCAAAATACATCAAGATGTGTCCTAAACATTCAAGAATCAATTCCTAAAAGGATTTGGGTATATATGTATAAACTTTTTTTTTATGAATTTTTATGTCAGGTCTTTTTTTTTTTCTACTTAATTTTTTAAAATATTTATAATAAATAGTTTTTCTGCAGATGAGTAGTATTTATCTTTACAGTTGTTTTAAGCATTCATTGAAGTTTTTTTTGGCAAAAGAAAAAAGGAGGTTACTGCAAAAACTGATTTTTCAAGAATTTTTTTTGGCGTCGGGGTCGTTCGCGTCTGAGTATACCCTTAAAGGGGTGTCCGAGGACCGTACCTATCCAGGGTTAAAGATTCATATGATGAATAAGAGTTTCCTTTTTGCACACAGTAATTTCTGCCAACCAAAAAGTTTTTCAGGTATTGGGAAGCTTGATCTTCAACACCGACGGAACATAGATTTTTTTAGTAGCAGTTCAGGTACAACTGTATCAAAAGCAGCACCAAGATTGAGCAATTTTGAAATACCATTTTTCTTCATCCATCATATCCAGCAGTCTCTGTAGAGTATAATTTTCTGTAAGCAGACTGGTAGTCTGGTAAAATTTCTATTTCTTCTAAGTAACTAACTAGTCGTTCAAGAATTACGTATTCTAGCACTTTTGAAACAAAAGATAGATTGGAAATAGGTCTATATGAATTTAATTCCTGATAATCCAGAGCACTTTTCAGTACCGGTGGGACCATAGGCATTTTCTCAGATTTTTGAAACTTACACTCATCGATGCATACATTTGCTATTCTCAAAATCATTTTGGTTAGACTAGAAAAGTTTCTTTCTCTAGTTACTTCAGATGTTGGCACTGAATTGATCGCAGGGTTAGTTTTCTTCGCTCTCTTGATAATCCTGGTATTTATTTTCTTCACCACTGCATGTTTCTGTAGAGGTAGTCTAAACTCAATAAGTTTATGCACTGGGGAGATAGTGCATTTCTCTTCTACATTTATATCAGATATGATGTTATTCATTTCATCACATCATAAAATCAGATTGATTAATCAAGCATCCCCAGTTCACATAGTAGTAGCAGAACAACTGAAATGTCAGTGAAAAAGAAAAGGATTAATTAATATATAGCATCCACAAATCACGTAGTGGTAACAGAACAACTGAAACACTAGTCATAAAAACCAGATTAATTATTAATAATAGTAATTAATTAATTAATTGATGATAATAATAATAATAATAATAATAATAATAATAATAATAATAATAATAATAATAATAATAATCTTAAAGCTAGGTTAGACGTATGGCCAGTTAAAGTAGTTGCACATTCGACATTATTCACCAATTGATATGATTCCAATAACTTGTTTAACGCTGAAGCACCAAGATTTGATGCATCATCCATCCAAAGATTGAAGTCTTCACAAATAATTAATTAAATTTTCTTCATGATAATCATTTCAAAGAGTACGCAGAGATCTTCAAAGAATGAAACTAGTATTTGTTCTCGGAGGTTTTTAAACTGTTACAGTGGATATTTTTCTGTTCGTTTTATTGTGTTATGTTTATTCCTATATATTTAAGACTTGTTATACTTGTACTTTTTAACATTTTGAGATTTGAGTAACCGTTATGAAGGAAGAGCCTGACAACCCTACCAGACCTGCCATTTCTCGGAATGGGAAAGAGGGTGTGTGTGTGTGGGGGGGGGGGGGGGGGCTTCATTTCAGCGATCTTAGCCTTGTAAACGTTATTTAACCCTGTTTCAGATAATGCTATTATGTCCTGATATTTCCCATTTATCAATTCTGCAATTTGAATAGTTTTATTACCAACAGATTGCATATTTACAATGCCGCAGTTTATGACATTCTTAGTATCCATGATCAGTTTTTTCTGCTAGTCTTTTCAATTCCAAGTCATAAGGTTTGTAATTTCTTGAATTTAATATGGTCATTTGGCTTGTTTAACTTTGTGCAGTTTATACACTTTCACAGTTGAGAATATCATTCTTTGGTGGAATGTTTTTATGAAAATTTTCCGCAGAATTGATCATCTGTCTCACACTTGCAATCTTTTTTCAAAATGTTCACAACTCTGACAGTGTTAGCAGATGATCACGGGGTACCTATTACGTATAAGTACAAAATCGCAACATAAATTTGTCACCATTATCATGAATAGGCCTCTGAACTTCAGGATCACATTTCAACACGCAGTGGGTAGTCCCACTTGCAGCACTTTTCTTCAATTTCACACTTATCTGCTCTTCTATGTTTTGGATTTGGTCCAGGCAACGATTTCTATGAATCAAGGTAATTACTGCTTCATCTTCATCATTGTATAGATTGTATATCATTATTTTTGGTTTTAATTTTCGAATATTTCTCGTCGCGGTGTCAGCAACCAATTTCTGAATCTTGTTTCCTGCTCTTTCTTTGGTCTTATTGTTAGCAAAGTTTACAGCAACATTTACATTTGAAGTTTACCTCGTATTAGAAATTAAAATGTCCTCAAGTTCTTGTTCGACCTCACTTTTTTTCTGTCAGTAATTCTGCTTGTTGCGTTAGTTGATTTAATTACCAGTAGAATCTTTCCATTAACTTTGGCAGCGTATGTCATTTTCTCTGGTTTAGGGTCCATCAGTGTTTGAAGTGTTACCTTAATTGATCGTATATTCATTGCTTGATTATCAACTTTCACGGTGAGGTCAGTGGAATTTGTTGCACTGCGCTAAGCTCCGCAACTTTGTTTCTAATTCAGTAATTCTTGCAATTTGTTCAATCATAACATAGTCTCTTATTCTCAATCCCTCCTCCAATTTTGATATATGTAACGTGGCTGCTCCGGCTTCATTTACGCAGCATGGACATATTCCTTTTAAGTTTAATACATCTTTTTCACTGATTGTTGTCACTATAAACATACTTCTTATGATAGTAGCTTTTGC
>NC_090743.1:96712104-96757104 GCF_036898095.1 Palaemon carinicauda | reverse complement strand
TATATATATATATATATATATATATATATATATATATATATATATATATATATATAACATGAAAAACAATAAAGCGACTTCCTACCATCAAGACCCAAAACAATGCACGAAGATTAATCGCCTTTCCCAAGGTCTTCCTTCTCATTACAAGGAGTTCGCTTCTCTTTTCTATTGCGCAAAAAGCTCTCAGGAATGGAGGAAAGATTAGCTAACATCTTCGCTGTTAGTGATTAGATACAATGGCAAAAAAAGGTAAAAGACACAAAAACTTTATAAGTTAAAATAATATATTTTTATCACGCTGTTAGTCTCTCTCTCTCTCTCTCTCTCTCTCTCTCTCTCTCTCTCTCTCTCTCTCTCTCTCTCTCTCTCTGTTGTGGAAGTTAACATTATAATCCCAGGTTTCCCACCAACAACTACATGAATTTCTTATTCTAGTGTTCATGTTTGTTTGTTATCATTAGAGTATGGTTTGATGGTAAAAGATCAGGCCTGTAAGGAAGATACGGGTTATAAAAAGAAACACCAATTACAGGATGAACTGTGTAGATTAGGACAAAGGTGTCTGGTATGAGCGTTTGATATGAAACTATATTGAAATTTTTGGACACAAATGAAAAAAGCTCTGCATTTTTCTTCTTCAGAAAATATAAGAAGTTTCTCTTTTGATTCCCATTTGATCTTTATATTTTGTGGTTGAATATGTTTATTGTTTTACAATAGGCTAGTGGTCAAAATATTTAAATTTACACATTTCTTTTTTTGCTCCTAATTCAGTGTTGTCAATGACGTTGGACACTACAAAATCCTCAGCCAAATTCATTAATAATTAATGAAATAAATCCGACAAGTACATACGTATAAACATAGATCTATCTGCTGAGCCAATAATAGCCATCTCATGGTCATCACTGTTCATTCCCTGTCCGTACCATCCGGATTTGGTCAGTATCTAGGACCCGTTTTATGACTCAGCGGTTAAAAGTCCAACTTTAAAATGAGAATGATGCAACAGATAATAAAAAACCAAAAATAAAGAGGAAACGAATTAAAAAAAATCCCATCAGTCGTATGTGGAGAGATGTGAGGAAATTATCAGTGCCATACGTTTCTCTAAGTATCCTGAGAGACCTTCATTTCAATCTATAATTGGGAAAAAGAGGTCAAAATAATTACGTTATTAAGAGCAAAAATAATTAATAAAGAAAAAATTTGTTTGGGGTTTGCCGGGGAAACATGGTAGTTTGTGTAATGATTGTTTGAAGTGAGGAAGACTTGGAATATTTGATGGTATTCAGTTTATATTTTTTAGAGGTTAACAACACCAGAAATAAATAAATCATTGAAAGGCACCAACAGAGGCTGCCACTGTTTTATGGCGTGATGAATAAGGGCAGTGAAAAGTGGCAGCCACTATGCACTGAAAGATGGCCTGTGTGCATGAGGTCTAAGGCTGAACACACAAGGGACACTTTTCAGTGGACCCTTGGCTGCGGCTGTTTTTTGGTGCCAAGGATAATGGAGTGAAAAACTGTGAATACTACATCACATGCCAACAGTAGCCACTGTCCACTGAAAAGTAGCCCATGCGCAGAGGCCCTTAGGCTGACCACACAAGTGACACTTTTAAGTGGACCATGACGGCCACTGTTCTGTGGTGCCGCGAAAGAGTGGAGCGGTAAGCTGTGAACACCACCTCAAAAGAGTGACACCCACCATCCACTGAAAAGTGGCCCATGTGCAGGAACACTAAGGCTGACCACACAATGGAAACTTTTTAGTGCACCTGGGCTGCCACTGTTTTCTTTGTGCACTGAAAGAGAGAAGCGAAAAGTTGTGAACCCCACATCATAAAACAGTGGTAGCCATCGTCCACTGAAAAGAGGCCCATGTGCAAGTCTCTAAAGCTGACCATACAAGGGACACTTTTCAGTGGACCGTCGCTTCCACTCTTTCGTGGAAAAGTGGAGAAGAGAGCTGTGAGCACTCTATTACCGAACAGTGGCAACCACCGTCCACTGAAAGTGGAACTTTTGCAAAGCCCCTACGCCTGACCAAACAATCGACACATTTGAATACAATTTGGCTGTCGCTGTTTTGTGGTGCTATGAATAAGTGGAGCAGAATGCTGTGAATACTCCATCACATAACATTGGCAGTCACAGTCCACTGAAAAGTGGCCTTTATATATATATATATATATATATATATATATATATATATATATATATATATATATATATATATATATATATATATATATATATACATATACATATATGTATATGTATATATATATATATATATATATATATATATATATATATATATATATATATATATATATATATATATATATATACATATATATATATATGTATATATATATATATATATATATATATATATATATATATAGATATATATATATATATGTATATATATATATATATATATATATATATATATATATATATATATATATATATATATATATATATATATATATATATATATATATATATATGTATATATATATATATATATATATATATATATATATATTATTATATATATATATATATATATATATATATATATATATATATATATATATATATATATATATATATATATGTATATTTGAGGGGGGCCTCAGGCCATGTCGTCCTGATGGAACTTCCTATTAGATAGCTTTCTAGGGTATATTTGACTACAGTGATATTCCTAGAGAATTTTACCTTAAGGTATCCAGAATTCTAACTCCTGGAGCGAATATCCCTAAATAATCTCACAGGGATATCACATAATATCAGAGGACGTATTCTTGACATGTCACATAGCTATCTTCGCACCAAACAGTATTAACGCTTCGAGGGGGTATCGTGACAAGAATCTGAAACGAGAATGAAAAGAGAACCGCTCATAAGGCATCTCTCCTATTCCGTTTCCAGTGTGTATCTGATGAAGGCGGTAGCACCCTCTTTATTCCTTTTCGTGTAGCTCTACTACTCGGTGTTTTCCCTTGTGTTCTCTCATTATTTTGGATTTAATTCAACTTTTTGATGACTTCTACGGTCTCTTCTGCGTCTGGAAAGTTGAGTATTATCTTTACTATGTATAAATGTAAGCTCTTGTCGTTTTGAATTAAATCAAAAGTGATTTTAACGTAAACAAGAGCTGTTGCCTACTGGAGGCATCCTGGATGCTATTGCTCGATCTTATGGGTCATTTAATTAGCTAGAGCGACGTTCCCGATTTGTTACGCTTTAATAATTTAGCTATTTAGCTACTCTAGGAATGCTTATATTGTTCGGTCAGTTTTAGCTTGGTGATTTCGACACGGGTCGAGGTACCGATCTTGCCCTTCGCGAGGCTTCGTAGCCTAGACGTTTGGCACTATTACTTTCATGCTTGATATAAGTTTTTCTGAATGTTATATTATTGAAGCTATAGGCAAATATTTTATACATGTAAGATATTGTTGATTATTTTTTCCAAGATTGTATACAAGAGAGTTTCGGTGGTTTAGGTAATCGATTCTCACCTTTCCTAGCTAGTATTCTAGGTACAGTAGTATACTTTCGCACATCCCCGATTGTTCTTTTCTCCTCCTGAGGCCAAGTTCAATCCCTCTCTCCCTCTGAAAGCCCTTGGCTTATTCCTAGTGGTTCTACCTTTATATTAATCCAGGTATTACTATTCTAGGATATGTCTGCCCTTTCCTGATAACCAGAGTGACTGGTTTTTGGGTTTGGGTAGAACTTCAGAGTTTTTAGTCTGTGGTCTGCTTCTTCCTAGCATGGAGAATGAGTATCCTTTGCTAGGTTAGGGGCGGACACAGGAAGCTTTGCTTCCCTAGTCTATGTCGGAAGGATTCTGATGATTCCTTCCTCTAGTGGCCTAGCAGACTGTCCTGTGTCGTTTTTTCTCCGGCTGGAGAATGATTTTCTCGGTTGCCCGGTGAAATAACTTCACCTAACTTTGTTCTGGTTGCGAGGAGGATAGCAAGCATTGCCAGTCTTCCTCCTTAATAGACAACTCTTGGTTAGGATGAGCTTCCCTAACTGCTGAGTTTGTCTCTTGCTAGAAGGAAGTCTTCAGGACCCTTATCCCTTCCCCACCTCTCTTTCTTTTATTTTCCTTTGGCTATAGTCCTTCTTCCGTACATAGCATAGGTTAGGATGGAGGACCGGCTCAGCTCTCTGCCGGCCGGCACGTAATGCCGGCCGGCAGACACCCTTTGTTCTTTGCAGAGTGAACCCCAGACCTCCTTTGGTCTCTCTTCTATGTCTGCTGGTAGAGCCCGGCAGGCTGTGGATTCTTTAGAAGCCTGAATGCTACATTCTCCCCTTCCATAAGTTCACTCTTTCTGGATGAAAGGTCGTATGACATGCCGCCTCATAACCTTACATCCATACTGTTTCTCTGACTATTGTATTGCACCCCTATCCTGGCTGCCGGCTTGATAGCCGACAGCTGAGCAGGTAGAGGTTCTCTGGTTCTTGGCTACAGTCGGCGGGCATGGTTTTATTACCTTTGCCGGCCGGCAGTGGAATCACAGCCCGAATTTTCTGGCTGCTACGATTAGCGGCCGGCAACCGGGTATTAGTGTTTTCAGCCGTCGGCTTTCAATGATTGCCGGCTGGTACACAGTCGCAAATCAGTGGGCTGCCACCTATTAGTTAGAGATATTATATCTTTGATCTATGAAGGGGTAGATGCCGGCCGGCACGTGCTGGCTGGCACAACAGCATGCGATGTACAGTAGTTGCTATATTCGTAGTGTAGTACACACTGCATTAGTAGAAACTGCTGTACAGAGTTTGTGATAACACTAAAGTTTTTCATCATACTTAATGTTATCTTGTACAGCCTTTTGTTGAGACAGTTCATTATATAGAAAGTGAGTTATTTCTGTATTCTTTCGATCCCGTATATTAAAACTACACAATAAATTTCCGTTTAGGAAATTACATAAGGTATTTCAGTATAGAATTAACCTTACTTTTAATATCTTGGGAGGTTACGGCAATTGACTGGACAGGAAATACAAGTATGTGTCTTTCATTCTTTCTTTTATAGATTTTCTATATAAGCTAAATTTCTCAATATAAGTGAAAAGCCTTCACTTGATACTCATGGATTTTTCTTCTCTTTACAGGAGGACCATCTGAATTGCGGGAGTGTGTTCTGTAATGTCCGTAGTAAGTACTTCTTTGGACATCAACATTGTAGGAGGCATGCAGCATGCGCAGCCTCCAGAGGTGATCTCCGGTATTGGGACCCTCATGTTTGTACAGTATGTTCTAACCTGATTACTGAGGCTTTTGACGGCCCCAAGTCGACGGAGTCAAGGGATGCTGCCAGGGAAAAGTTGCGATCCTGGGTGAGGGGTTTTCAGAAAAACACCTCAGGCCCCTACCTTACAAATGAGAAGATGAGGGCCTACCTTTTCCCTAAAGCATCAGCCGATGCAGTCATTCCTCCGCCTCAGGTGGAGATACCAACTGCCTAGAATCCGGTGGATTTTGAAGACTCGGCCGCCCTTCAAGACATGCAATTGGACGATAGGATGTCGGAGGTGTCGGATTCTACAGAGAAAGACCTTCTAGGAGAAGGTCAAGAGGAGGAGCTGTGCCAGGCTCCTCAAGTAGAAGAGGAAGAAATCAATGAGATGTCGGTTACATTGGTTCCGGACCCAGAATCTGTTCCCTCTACATCGTCTGCTATCCCAGATGACCTGGGAAGGACTCTTTCTTCTATTGTTGAGATGATCCAACAAATTCAGAAGAAGAATGATGAGAAAGAGGCTGCAATGAAACTGGAGATATGTAGACTTGCAGCATCACGTGGGCCCCAGAAGCGACTCAACGTGAAGGATCTTCCTTTTTGCTCGTATACCAATCCTTAGAGGTATGCCGAACACATGCCAATGACAATCGGGAAGATCGTCATATCTGAAAAGTTGGGAGCAATTCCCCTGGAAGAGGTGGAATTTTGGCCCAATAAAGATTCCTACACGGACTGTTATGTCCGCCTTAGGAAGGAGCCAGGCTCAAAGGAGGAGACTGAGCCGGAGGCCATAGTTTTTTACCATAGTAAAGCTCAGGCGTTACTATCGAGCTCGATGAAAGAGAGGGGCTTCACGAACTCAAAGGTGCCAGCCTTGAGTAAGAAGCTTCACTCTTTTGTAGCCTCTCCTACCAGACCCTTTCCCTTCATGGAAAAGGGATATAGGGCAGCCTTAAAGGCGGTGGAGGCAGGGAAACCATGCCCCTCCTTGGAGGAGTGCAAGCCGTTATCTGTGACCTTGCCCTTGGACCAAGGAGACTGGAAGGACGTACACCTTACCTTCTGAGTCAGGAAGCTGGAAGCTGATATTGCTGAACGTCAGTTCGGTGAGGAACTCCCAAAGCTGTCGGAGGTTCTCTTGCGCAGGGAGCAAGAGACGAAGGAAAGACTTGCGGCATCGATGTCATTGCAAATGACATTAGAAACGATGGCAAGTGACCCCTAGATCCAAGACATGTTCATGGTAGTGGCCAAAACCCATCTGGCCACAGTTACGAAGAATCTATATAGCTTTATTCAAGCTAGGAGAGCCTGTAGAGAGTTCGCGTTCGCCTCGGCTGCGGTGAGGCATGAACCGAGGAAACTGATCTCCTCTCGTATCTGGGATAAAGACCGCTTTCCGAACGATGTGGTTAAAGAGGTAGTAGACAAGGCTGCCACAGAGAATAGGAACCTTCTCAAAAAGTGGGGCTTAGTTCTTAAGAGGAAATCTTCTCAGGATGAGGGTCCCCAACCCAAGAGGAAGACAAAAAGGCCTAGGCCAGCTTCTTGGTCGGCTATACCTTACCAACAGCAACAACAGCAACAAGTTCCTGTTACCGCGGTGCCTCAGATAATGGCACAACCTCCAACCACGTACCAACTGGTACCTCAACAAGTGGCGACTCAGTCGCCAGTTTTTATCCCAGCCTTCGAAAGGCAGACTTCTTCCTTTCGCTCAAAAGCTAGAGGGACAGCCAGAGGTTCTTCTAGATGCCCTTCAAGAGGAAGGGGATCCAGGGGAGGACGCGGTCAAGGAGGCAAGGCCTAAGGTCCACAACAGCAAAAGTGAGATGCTTCCAGTAGGAGGGAGGCTACAGCTATTTAGGGATCGCTGGACCTTCGATCCCTGGGCCCACAGCCTAATAAAAAATGGACTAGGTTGGAGTAGGAGCAGCCCTCCACCTGAATTTCCTCAATTCTCCCAACACTCAACCCCCGTTCTGGAAGAATATATCAAAGAACCCTTAGACAAAAGAGTAATCCGGAAGGTTAAGTCCATAAAATTCCAAGGAAGGCTGTTTTGTGTTCCAAAGAAGGACTCAGAAAAACTCAGAGTTATTCTAGACTTGTCACCACTCAACAAGTTCATAGTGAACTACAAGTTCAGAAGGCTCACGCTTCAGCACATAATGACCCTACTGCCTAGAAGGGCATATACTGTCTCTATAGACTTGTCTGACACTTATTGGCATATTCCAATTAATCGCCACCTCTCCTCCTACCTAGGCTTCAAGTTACATAGAAAACTTTATGCCTTCAGAGCCATGCCTTTCGGGCTAAACATAGCCCCAAGGATTTTCACAGAGCTCGCGAGCGCAGCCGTCCGTCAATTACGCCTAAAGGGGGTCCAAGTACAGTAGTAGCCTACTTGGACGACTGGCTGGTGTGGCCAGCATCCAGGACAGAATGCATGCAAGCTTCTAAGATAGTGATCCAGTTCCTGGAACATTTGGGATTCAAGATCAATATAAAAAAGTCTCGACTTTCTCCAGCTCAAAAATTTCAGTGGTTGGGAATCCTCTGGAATTTGGAGTCACATCGGCTTTCCATTCCTAGTAAGAAGAGGAAAGAAATAGTAGGATCTGTCAAGAGACTATTGAAATCCAAACGGATATCAAGACACGAACAGGAGAGAGTGCTGGGCTCTCTACAGTTTGCTCCGATAACAGATCCAGTGCTAAGAGGTTTATACCTGTAGAGTCAGAATGGTTCCTCGACGCAGGATCGTTCTCTTTCATCTCGAGTCAAGTCCCAGAGCTGCAGATAGACCTCTTTGCGACGAAAGCAACAAGAAAATAGATGATTACGTGTCCCCTTACGAGGATCCGTAAGCGGAGGCAGTGGACGCTATGTCCCTGGACTGGAACAGATGGTCCAGTATCTATCTCCAGGTTTCCCAACCCTGGGGTCGTGACCCCAAGTGGGGTCGCCAAGTGCTTTTCCTGGGGTTGCCAAAATCTCAAAATATCAAAATAAGAATAAAAATCTAAAATATGGCAGAACTCGCAGTAAAGAAAAAATATATAAACGTATTTGTGGATTTTTATTTATTGACTTGTATATATCTATCTATTCATATATAGATTGGAAAAAAAAATTAATGGTAGTATCCTTGAGTGCCGTACGCATTTGATACGAGAACAGCATCACCGTCCACGTCCAACCAGGCAGCCACTCCAGTTGTACTTCCGCAGCGGGAAACACTGTCAGCAATTTGTTCGTCTTATATCGGTAAGTTGATGCATTTATACCTGTATAGTGATTTCGAATGTGTGGCATATGTTGCACTCAGTCTTTGTTTCTTTAAAATTCTTAATTACACATGAAAAAGTGGTATGCCAACAATGGAAACTGAAACCTCTTGCTGACGAAGTATTGCACCACAGTATGTCAGTGGATGATAGCCTATCACAGTTTTCATAATTGAGGCTTCCAAAGCCACATGGTACCCCCCCCCCCCCCCCATATCCAAAGAGAGAGATGGGCAAGGGAAGAGGAAGAGAAGGAGAGGGGCACTTTTCATGCCCTCTCCTCCTACATTTTCCTCTTTCCCCTCGCCACCCTTTCGTTGCTCCTCTACCCCCTTCCCCCTCTTTCCAGGCCCCTTCTCCCCCTGCTTCTTTTTACCCCTGCCCTCCTCTCCTCCTCCTTCTTGCCCCCCCCCCCCTCCCCTCCTCTTCGATATTTTCTTGCCACTTCCCTTCCTCTCCTCATCTTTACTCCTCTCCTTCCTTTTTATTTACCTCTTGTGAGTTTGTGTTGTTTCTATTGTTATTTCATTTTACGCGTATTATTAGATGTGTTATTTTTTTTTTTGTATGTTCTTGTGAAGTTGGCGCGTCTGCAGCGCTGGTCAATTACCGAAAAGGTCGTTGGTTTGGCGGTTGTTTAGAGATTTGGAAGATTTTGTGTCTCTGGTTTTTGAGGTTGTTGTTTTGGCAGTTGTTTAGAGATTGAGAGGATTTTACGTCGTTGGTTTTTAAGGTTGTTGTTTTGGCGGTTGTTTAAAGATTTGGAGGATTTTTTATCACTGGTTTTTGAGTTTTTTGTTTTGGCAGTTGTTTAGAGATTTTGAGTTTTTTGTATTGGCAGTTGTTTAGAGATTTTGAGGATTTTATGTCATTGGTTTTTGAAGTTGTTGTTTTGGCAGTTGTTTAGAGATTTGGAGGATTTTATGTCACTGGATTTTGAAGTTATTGTTTTGGCCGTTGTTTAGAGATTTGGAGGATTTTATGTCATTGGTATTTGAGGTTGTTGTTTTGGCGGTTGTTTAGAAATTTTGAGGATTTTATGTCATTGGTTTTTGAAGTTGTTGTTTTGGCAGTTGTTTATAGATTTGGAGGATTTTATGTCATTGGTTTTTGAAGTTGTTGTTTTGGCAGTTGTTTAGAGATTTGGAGGATTTTAAGTCATTGATTTTTTAAGTTGTTGTTTTGCCAGTTGTTTAGAGATTTGGAGGATTTTATGTCATTGGTTTTTAAAGTTGTTTAGAGATTTGGAGGATTTTTTGTCATTGGTATTTGAGGTCGTTGTTTTGGCGTATTTTTATAGATTTGGAGGATTTTATGCCGCTGGTTTTTTGAGGTTGTTGTTTTTGGCAGTTGTTTAGAGATTTGCCTTATTTTATGTCATTGGTTTTTGAAGTTGTTGTTTTGGCAGTTGTTTATAGATTCAGAGGACTTTATGCCACTGGTTTTTGAGGTTGTTGTTTTGGCAGTTGTTTAGAGATTTACAGGATTTTATGTCATTGGTTTATGAAGTTCTTGTTTTGGCGGTTGTTTAGAGATTTGGAGGATTTTATGCCGCTGGTTTTTGAGGTTGTTGTTTTGGCAGTGGTTTAGAGATTTGGAGGATTTTATGTCATTGGTTTTTGAATTTTTGTTTTGGCAGTTGTTTAGTGATTTGGAGGATTTAAGCCATTGGTTTTTTAAGTTATTGTTTTGGCAGTTGTTTAGAGATTTGGAGGATTTTATGTTATTGGTTTTTGAGGTTGCTCTTTTGGCAGTTGTTTAGAGATTTTGAGGATTTTATGTCGCTGGTTTTTGAGGTTGTTGTTCTGGAAGTTGTTTATAGATTTTGAGGATTTTATGTGATTGGTTTTTGAGGTTGTTGTTTTGACAGTTGTTTAGAGATTTAGAGGATTTTATGTCGTTGGTTTTTGAGGTTGTTTTTTTTTTGGCAGTTGTTTAGAGATTTGGAGGATTTTATATCGCTGGTTTTTGAGGTTTTTGTTTTGGCGGTTGTTTATATATTTGGAGGATTTTATGTCATTGGTTTTTGAGGTTGTTTTTTGGCAGTTGTTTAGAGATTTGGAGGATTTTGTCATTGGTTTTTGAGGTTGTTGTTTTGGCGGTTGTATAGAGATTTGGAGGATTTTATGTCACTGGGTTTTGAGGTTATTGTTTTGGCAGTTGTTAAGAGATTTGGAGGATTTTGTCATTGGTTTTTGAGGTTGTTGTTTTGGCGGTTGTTTAGAGATTTGGAGTATTGTATATAGTTGGTTTTTGAGGTTGTTGTTTTGGCGGTTGTTTACAGATTTGGAGTATTGTATACGGTTGGTTTTTGAGGTTGTTGTTTTAGCGAGATTTAGAGTGCTGTATATCAATGATTTTTTGGTTTCTGTTCCGTCTTATTTACTGCGATTTACAAATATATTACACCTCTTTTCCTTCTTACTCCTTCCTTGACACCTCCCTTCCTCTCTACACCTCTTCCTCCTTGTTCCTTGCCCCTTCACTTTCCTTGCTACCTACCCTCTTTCTAAGACTGAACCACGAGTAGAGAAACTTAGCAGCATGATCCAGGCCGAAGGCTCCCATTAAAATCAGTTTACCATTTAACAGAATACATTTATATATACTTCTAGTTTGTTTTTGTGGAATGTGACAAAATATTATTCCAGAATTGGGTTTTTGATAAAAATTTATAGTGCTATAATAAAATTTAATGATGTTAGTTTTGTCTTTTCCAATTTTATAGTACCTCTCTCATAGAAGGATATTTACTATCCCTTACTTTTACAGCCAACAACAAGTAATATATAATAATACTTATACAACTAAACTAGTGGGGTCGCGGTTATGCATTGAGGTGCATGATTGGGGTCGCCTGAAAAAAAGGTTGGGAACCACTGATCTATCTGTTCCCTCCGCACAACCTCCTTTTGAAGGTCCTCGTTAAGCTGAGATCCTTCAAAGGGAAAGCGGCAATAGTGGCCCACAAGTGGCCAAATAGCGTATGGTTCCCTCTGGCATTGGAACTACGACTAAAATTCGTACTGCCACCGGATCCATCCCTGTCTCAGCGAGTACAGAAGTCGACTGTCTTCGCTCCATCACAGAAAACACGGAACCTACATCTCATGATTTTCTCTCCTTAATGATGAGAAAAAGATTCGGTGTCAAAAAGTCAGTTTATACTTTTGAAGGAAACCAGAAGATACTATGAGGCCTCAGGGAAGAAATAGCTATCCTTTGTCAAGGCGAAGAAACCAAAAGAAATCCCGACAGATTCCTATTTATCATTCTTCATTCACCTTTATGTGCAAGGTTCAGCAGCCTACACAATTCTATTGTTCAAGCCTGCCTTGACAAGTCAGATACCATATGCCTTACAGGTCGACCTTTCTAACGACGTTCTTAATGAACTAGCCCTTCAGCGCTTCCAAAGACCCTTTGCATGGTCATTAGATATGATTCCTCATTGTGTATAAATAATGAACAATGAGGAATGTGCTTAGAAGGTTTTGAATTTAGGTCATATTTCTGTTTGTGCTCGCTTTGGGGGCCAGAGTTAGTGAAATAGTGGCTCTCTCTAGAGAGGAAGGCCACGTCTAGTTCTTGCGGGGGGGGGGGGGGGGGGGGACTGAATCTATTTCCAGACCCAACGTTCTTACCAGCAACAAGCTACCCACCAACAGGTGGGGTCCCTAGAGAATCTGCCCTCTGAAGGAAGATGCATCTCTATGTCCAGTGGGGTGCCTAAAGGTCTATCTTCATAGAACTTCAGACTTTATGGGAGGACAGCTGTTCAGAAGAGAAACCCTGGGTTCAAAATTATCTATAACTAAGGGCGAAATTCACCCGTGTTATTCGCAGAACGGATCCAGATAGTACACCGGTTAGTCATGATCCGAGGAAAGTTGCCTCTTCCATAAATTTTTTTTAATTATATGGACTTTGAACATCCTTGTTTGCACACCGGCTGGTAGTCATCCAAGGCGATCTTTATAAAATATGTGAAGCAAATGGAGCAACTTATGAGATCTGTGGTAGCAGCAGGTAGAATTCTTTAACCTTCTGTTTTAAGTCTGCGAGGAACAGTGTAATTAATTTGGGACGATTAATTAAGAGTGTGCGTGTGTAGTCCCTGTATGTTACTACACGTTGAGTGATAGGCCATGAAAGTGTCCTTACGAACTGTTCCATTGACGTCGGTAATCTATAGCATAATACGGACACTTGTGCCAAGTGTTTTTTATGCTAGTGTATATAAACAGTATACAGACTATATCATTATTATTAATAATTCAATTGAAGTGGCAAATCTGTTTCCTAGTAGATGAAACAATATTTTCTGTTGACTGTTTTTCTTTATGCTTTTACGCATATCATCCACATTTTATAAGTTCTATAAATGTTGATCTGATATGTACGTTTATCAAATTTTAATAAACTAGCTCATAGTGAACCCTGCGTCTTTTTCGCCCACACTCATTTTATTAGAAATGTACTGAGCATTAAGGTTAAAATATGGATATTCTTATCATGGTATGTCTTTCGTGACTGTTCCCTGATTCAAGCAAAAGTCCACTCACTCTAACCCTTCCTTGGAAGGGTTGACGTGGTACCTTAACGGGTTGGTGGCAAAGAGGCAAAATTTGTTTCTATGCGGATACAACCATTATCCAATAGTTTATAAGAGTAGTCACATTGGGGAAGGTGTCACAAATTCATTCTGACATTGGTTACTCTTATACAAACTTTGCTTTATATTGTATAGAGCGAGACCACTATACAAGCTTGTCATTTTGTCATCCATAAATTTTTATGTACTCCTCGAGACTTTTTCCAGAGTCTAGTACGACTCCTCCCTGTAGGAGTCAGGAAGCACTAACATAGTTCATGCTTAGATGAAATGATGTATGACGGTAATATCATAGGTCTCTAGGTCTAGACAGACCAGGAAAATACTTTCTTGAGAGTACGGCACTGATTGAGAATCCACAGATACAGTAATGCTCTGGTAAACTTCCATCAGGAGGACATGGCCTGAGCTCAAAAAACGGATTTTGAGCAAAGCGAAATATCAATTTTTGGGTGAAGTAGCCATGTCGACCTGATGGACCCGCCCTTCCTTTTATTGTAAAAGGGCCTGTTGAACCCTCCCTATAGTACAGTATCTGAAACACCTCGTATATTGCTACAAGGAATAAAGAGGGCGCTACCGCCTTCATCAGATACACACTGGAAACGAAATAGGAGATATGCCTTATGAGCGGCTCTCTTTTCATTCTCGTTTCAGATTCTTGTCTCTATACCCCCTCAAAGCGTTAATACTGTTCGGGGCGAAGATAGCTATGTGACGTGTCAAGAATACGTCCTCTGATATTATGCGATATCCCTGTGTGATTATTTAGGGATATTCGCTTCAGGAGTTAGAATTCTGGATACCTTAAGGTAAAATTCTCTGGGAATATCACTGTAGTCAAATATACCCTAGAAAGCTACCTAATAGGAACTTCCATCAGGACGACATGGCCTGAGCCCAAAAATAGATTTTTTGTTTCGCTCAAAATCCGTTATATATATATATATATATATATATATATATATATATATATATATATATATATATATATATATATATATATATATATATATATATATGTACCAAGGCACTTCCCCAATTTTAGGGGGTAGCCAACATCAACAAATGAAACAAATCAAAAAGGACACCTCTACTCTCTACGTTCTTCCCAGCAGCCTGACAAAGGACTTAACCGAGTTCAGCTAGTACTGCTTGGGTGCCACAGCCCACCCTCCCCCGTTATCCACCACTGATGAAGCTTCATAATGCTGAATCCCCTACTGCTGCTACCTCCGCGGTCATCTAAGGCACCGGAGGAAGCAGCAGGGCCTACGGGAACTGCATCACAATCGCTCGCCATTCATTCTTATTTCTAGCACACTCTCCTGCCTCTCTCACATCTATCCTCCTATCACCCAGAGCTTTATTCACTCCATCCATCCACCAAAACCTTGGCCTTCCTCTTGTACTTCTCCCATCAACTCTTGCATTCATTACCTTCTTTAGCAGACAGCCATTTTCCATTCTCACAACATGGCCAAACCACCTCAACACATGCATATCCACTATAGCTGCTAACTCATTTCTTACACCCGTTCTTACCCTCACCACTTCGTTCCTAACCCTATCTACTCGAGAAACACCAGCCATACTCCTTAGACACTTCATTTCAAACACATTCAATATATGTCTCTCCATCACTTTCATTCCCCACAACTCCGATCCATACATCACAGTTGGTACAATCACTTTCTAATATAGAACTCTCTTTACATTCATGCCCAACCCTCTATTTTTTACTATTCCCTTAACTGCCCCCAACGCTTTGCAACCTTCATTCACTCTCTGACGTACATCTCCTTCCACTCCACCATTTGCTGCAATAACAGACCCCAAGTACTTAAACTGATCCACCTCCTCAAGTAACTCTCCATTCAACATGACATTCAACCTTGCACCACCTTCCCTTCTCGTACATCTCATAACCGTACTCTTACCCACATTAACTCTCAACTTTCTTCTCTCACACACCCTTCCAAATTCTGTCACTAGTCGGTCAAGCTTCTCTTCTGTGTCTGCAAGCAGTACAGTATCATCCGCAAACACCAACTGATTTACATCCCATTCATGGTCATTCTCGCCTACCAGTTTTAATCCTCGTCCAAGCACTCGAGCATTCACCTCTTTCACCACTCCATCAACATACAAGTTAAACAACCACGGCGACATCACACATCCCTGTCTCAGCCCCACTCTCACCGGAAACCAATCACTCACTTCATTTCCTATTCTAACACATGCTTTACTACCTTTGTAGAAACTTTTCACTGTTTGCAAAAACCTTCCACCAACTCCATATAACCTCATAACATTCCACATTGCTTCCCTATCAACTCTATCATACGCTTTCTCCAGATCCATAAACGCAACATACACCTCCTTACCTTTTGCTAAATATTTCTCGTATATCTGCCTAACTGTAAAAATCTGATTCATACAACCACTACCTCTTCTAAAACCACCCTCTACTTCTAAGATTGCATTCTCTGCTTTATCCTTAATCCTATTAATCATTACTCTACCATACACTTTTCCAACTACACTCAACAAACTAATACCTCTTGAATTACAACACTCATGCACATCTCCCTTACCCTTATATATTGGTACAATACATGCACAAACCCAATCTACTGGTACCATTGACAGCAAAAAATACATATTAAACAATCTCACCAACAATTCAAGTACAGTCACACCCCCTTCCTTCAACATCTCAGCTCTCACACCATCCATACCAGATGCTTTTCCTACTCTCGTTTCATCTAGTGCTCTCCTCACTTCCTCTATTGTAATCTCTCTCTCATTCTCATCTCCCATCACCGGCACCTCAACACCTGCAACAGCAATTATATCTGCCTCCCTATTATCCTCAACATTCCGTAAACATTCAAAATATTCCGCCCACCTTTTCCTTGCCTCCTCTCCTTTTAACAACCTTCTATTTCCATCTTTCACTTTCTCTTCAATTTTTGAGCCAGCCTTCCTTACTCTCTTCACTTCTTTCCAAAACTTCTTCTTATTCTCTTCATATGACTGACCCAATCCCTTTACCCCACCTCAGGTCAGCTGCCACCTTTGCCTCACGTACCTTTCGCTTTTTTGCTCTATATTTTTCATACTTCTCTATACTATTACTCTGCAGCCATTCTTCAAAAGCCCTCTTTTTCTCATCCACTTTTACCTCCACTCCTTCATTCCACCATTCACTGCCCTTCCTCATGCTGCCTCCAACAACCTTCTTGCCACACACATCACTTGCAATCCCAACAAAATTTTCATTTACTAACTTCCAATCCTCCTCTAAATTACCAGTTTCTCTTACTCTCACTTCGTCATATGCCATTTTCAACCTTTCTTGATATTTACTTTTTACCACCGGTTTTATTAGCTCTTCAACCCTCACTAGCTCCCTTTTACATCCACTTACTCTATTCCCCCAATCTTTTGCTACAACTAATTTTCCTTCCACCAAAAATTATCAGATATACCATTAGCCCTACCCCTAAACACGTGCACGTCTTTATATCTTCCAAACATTCTTTTAGTTATCAACACATTATTCATTAATGCCCTTTCTACTACTCTTCCATTTGCCACTCTTACCCATGTATACTTGTTTTTATCTTTCTTTTTTGAAAAAGCTAGCACTTATTACCATCTCTTGTTCAACACACATATCCACCAGTCTCTCACCACTCTCATTTTCACCTGGTACGCCATACTTCCCAATGACACCTTCTACCTCTCCAGCGCCCACTCTAGCATTTAAGTCACCGATGACAACTACATAATTCCTTCTGCCCAGTCCTTCTACACACCTAGTTAATTCATTCCAGAACTCATTCCACTCTTCTTCACTTTTCTCACTACCTAGCCCATATGCACTGACAAACGCCCAACATTCCCAACCCCACCTAACCCTTACCCACATTAACCTAGATGATATCTCCTTCCATTCCACTACTTTACCTGTCATCCATTCACTCAGCAATAAAGCCTCACCATCTCTCGCTCTTCCCCTTTCAATCCCAGACACTACCTAACATTTCACCAAACATCACTTCACCCTTTCCTTTCATTTTTGTCTCACAGAAGGCCAATACATCCATCCTTCTATTCCTAAACATACCTGTAATCTCACATCTTTTACTCTCTATCGTATTACATCCACGCACATTAATACACCCCAAAACTAGAGTGCTGGGGGCAGTCACTCTCCCCCCAGCTCCATCTCTTTGTTGATGTCTCGCAGGATCATATATATATATATATATATATATATATATATATATATATATATATATATATATATATATATATATATATATATATATATATATATATATATATATATATATATATATATATATATATATATACACATTTTATATATATATATATATGTATATATATATATATATATATATATATATATATATATATATATATATATATATATATATATATATATATATATATACATATATATATATATTAGCCACGATGGTGAAGACGGGTTTATTACAATTCTAAGTACAAAAAAATCTGAATTCGACAGGTATATGTATAGAATTGTCATTGTCTTTTTTCTTCGTTTTTAAGTGGTATGGTCATTGTCATACAAGTATCCTAGACCAGGGTTCGAAACCCAGCCGGTCAGATACTATAGTGTTTAAGTGATTTCGCCTGGGGTTCTGAACCCGAGGGCATTAAGAGTATCCAGACTTTAATGTATCAATTCTAAGGTATCCTGGACTATGGTTCGAATCCTGGCCAGTCAGATACTATAGTGTTTGAGTGATTTCACCTGGGGCTCTGATCCCGAGGCTGTTAAGAGAATCCAGAATTCAATGTATTAATATATATTGCTTATTTGAAATATGAAAAACACGTTCAAATGTGCAAAATTTATTATTAATAGAATGCCAAGTCACAAACCTACCAATTAGCTACCATGGTGAAAAGGGGTTGATTTCAATTTTAAGTACAAAACACCTGAATTCGACATGTATATGTATAAAAGAATTGTCATTGAGTTTTTTTTCTTCGTGGCTAAGTGGTATGGTCAATGTCATACATGTATCCTGGACCAGGTTTTGAAATCCGGCTGGTCAGATACCATAGTCTTTGATTAAGTTTTCCTGGGGCTCTGATCCCGAGGTCGTTAAGAGAATCCAGAATTTTAATATATTAATATATATGGCTTATTTTAAATATGGAAAACACGTTTAAATGTGCTGAATTTATCATATATATATATATATATATATATATATATATATATATATATATATATATATATATATATATATATATATATATATATATATATATATGTATATATATAAAGGTGAAAATTTAGGATGAATTTCTTAAGACCTAAATGACTTTTGTCAATGCTTCACTAATCGTATGAAGCTTACATTTTTTTTTTTTTTTTTTTTTAATCCAAGTTCATGTCAATTCCGAAGGAATGTCATCACTCTTTAAAAGCAGACTTATTTATGAAACTTACACGATACATCAGAAATTAAGTTTTTGACGTATTTTTCTCGGATTCCAATCCATTTTGAGGGTTGCCTTTCCTGTGACTAATTGTGGTCTCGATGATCCCACATTGTCTATGCAATAAAATAATTTCTGAATTCACATCCATGCAGCTTTTTCTTTCGTCGAAGCAGCTCAAGATTTCAAGGTTGCAAAGTGGTCGATACATAGATTTTCAAAATTGTCTTAGATTATATAACAGAGATCAGGTCTTGAAGCTAACTCGCTCCCTCAGAAGTTCCATATATGAAGACTTCGTCGGTCCCAGAAAGTAGTTCATTGGATCACTGAAACTGTTCCACTCTTCACAATAGCTTTATTCACTTGGCTCCACCATTCTCTCCTTGGTGAAACATCGGCTGTGCTTCCATCAACGTTACCCATGCCTTGACACTTTTGAATATGGTCCTCGGGCATTTTACTTTATCTGTGTTTTGAGTAGACAATATCTTCAAAAATCAAAGATAGTTTCTTTCCAGACAAACTGTCCTCCAGATAGTTTTCAGGATAACGGGAAAAATACATTTAGGTGTCTCTATTTATCATTTGGTGTCGATACCTATTGAAATACCTCGTTACCCTTCTTAAGGACTACATTTTGTTATGAAATTGCAATTGCAATTGCAATAAAGGCTATGGTGGTGAAGATTTTATTACAAGGATATTTGAGTACTCTGAAACTAATTAAAAAAAATTGATAAAGGGAAACTTTAGATCCTTTGGAATATAAAGATGAAAATTTTAGATGAAATTCTAAACACATGAGTGATTTTTCACAAGGCTCTACAGAACTTCATAAAGCTAAGAATGTTGTTGGATCGCCAGAATAGTCCTCTCTTGTTCAAAGCAGACTAATTTATGAAGCTTACATGCTCCCTCAGAAATTAAGTTTGTGATAGGCATTGATCTTGCACTAGATTCCACTGAGATCGGAGCAATTCCTATGGAAAATTACGGTCTCGATGCTCCAGCATTTTCTCTTCAATGAAACAGTTTTTGCACTGTTATTTGTGCTATTTTTCTTCTTTCTCTGATGCCAATGACGATTCCAAGTTTTCAACGGGTTCATGCAGAGCTGTAAAATCTGGTCTTGATTGTGCAATGAATCTTAGGACATGAAGATTACTCACTCCCTCTGAAGATCAATATTTTAAAACTACATTGATGCCTAACAGCTTGAAGTCCCTTGGCTCCAGTATTCTCTCCTCGGGGAAACATCCTCTGTACTTCCATCCAGGTTATCCATGCTTTGTCACTTCTAAATGCGGTTGTTGAGCATGTTACTCTATACTGAATAGACGATGTCTTGGTGGCGTGCAAAAATTGAAGATAATTTCTTTCTGGACAAATTGTCCTCCAGATAGTTCGTAGGATAACAGGAAAAGAGATTGCATTTCTCCATTTATCATTTGGTATCAACACGTCTCGAATCACATGACTCATCTTCAGGGCTTCACTGAGTTAGGGAATTTCACTTTGAAATAAATACTTTGGTGGTGAAAATTTTGATACAAAAATATTTGGAGACTCCGAAACTAATAAAAACAAATGCTAAATTGAAACATTTGATCCTTCAGAATATAAATATGGACATTTAAAATCAGTTTTTAAAAACAATTTTAATTTTCTTAGGTCTCCACAGAACTTCATGAAGTTTATGATTGCAATTTTTGTAGCCAGATTGTTGTTGATTCTTCAGGAAAAAAAAATCTCTTTTCAAAACAGACTAATTTGTGAAGCTTACATGCTCCCTCAGAAATTAGGGTTGCGGTCTGCATTGATCTGGGAATCGATTTCATTTGGAGAGGTGCGTTCCATAAGAACGATTGTGGTCTCAATGCTCTTCCATTTCCGCTGTAATGAAACCGTTTCTGCCCATATACCAAAACAATACCTCTATTCAGTAGACGAGAGTCTCGTTCGTTATCGAACATGGATTTATAGATTAGTAGATCGATAGATAATTGCCTACATCTTTGAAAAGTTATGAATTTGTATTGAATTGTTGGCCGAGGCACAGTTGGTAACAACAAGGATTATGAAGATTACTAAATTGGCCATACACTAATCGTCTGGCTTCGTAGCTGTTATCGATATAATCCTCTGAATGGAGTTGTAAACTTGCAAAAAAAGAAAAAAAAAAAAAAAAAGAAGAAGAAAGTGATACAGGCAAGAAGAAAATATTTCTTCCCAAGTATCAGTACTTATATCGTACAATGGATATTAGTTTTTTTCTTATTTTACTATACATTTAGAAGTATTTTTTTTAATAATATCGCAAATCATTTGTTAAAAATATATCAAAATTCTGTGATAGTTATAATTCATCTTCCGCTATTAACATTGGTTTAATCGACGTGAAACCATAATTGGCTATGACAGTTTTTGTACTACCGTCTATGATTTCTATGCGACCAAATATATGGTTAAAGTATATACTATCGCTCCATACTTAAACAAGGAAGTAGCCGAGAGAAAAAAAATCATCAAATATATGGAAAAGATTTTTAATTGCAATAATAATAATAATAATAATAACAATAATAATAATAATAATAATAAGAAGAAGAAGAAGAAGAAGAAGAAGAAGAAGAAGAAGAAGAAGAAATGTGGAATTAGAAATAACTATATTATTCATAAAATTAATAGGCATAAAATAAGAAAAAATAAATAAAAATTATATTTCTGTGAAAGGTGAAAGAGAAATAGTAGTAGTGCCTCAGTGTTAGTTCAGAATGCTCTGTGAACCCACATCCCTTACCTCATTAGCTTCGTCCGCCAATTGGCAAACAGAAACTTTCCCCATTCGAGGAAAATTTAGAGACTGGTGGCTTAGTAAATTCTACTTCCAGGTAAACTTTCATAGTTTCTTCCAAGTATGTTATATTTTTCCACTCATTGACTTTCAAATATTGGTTTCACGTCTTGGGTAATTCTTAAATTTGATTGTCATCGGTAAATTGATTCTTTCCCACATTTCAATTTTAATGATTACATTCCCCCATTGCGTGGAAAGGGGAACATAAAACATTTATATTTATATATATCTTTTATATGATATCCAAATATCGATGAAATATTTTGATAATGATATTTTTCATCATTCGCTTCATCTTCTTATAGCACCTAATAAGTAGATATGAATTTTCCACTGATTAGTTCATAAATGTAAGTTTATGCTCTCTCTCTCTCTCTCTCTCTCTCTCTCTCTCTCTCTCTCTCTCTCTCTCTCTCTCTCTCTCTCTCTCTCTCTCTCTCTCTATATATATATATATATATATATATATATATATATATATATATATATATAAATATATATATATATATATATATATATATATATATATATATATATATATATATATATATATATATATATATATATATATATATATATATATATATATATATATATATATCCTTTACTTTATTATATATATATATATATATACTAACTTTGGCGGTTATTCTACTAGAATGTAAAACGAGTGAGTCGAAATGACATATTTCATTTTCTTTTTTTCCTTTATTCATTATTTATTCACTAGTGCACGTGACCCATCCAAAAATGACGGCTTGGTATTTAAATAGATATGCATACACACAGATTGAACCCTTCCCCTCCCCTTCCACTTTCCTAACTACAACCCCTTTCCCAAGGGACGGGGAGAGACCGAGTAGCTATACGTCTGGAAATGCCACTGAACGTTAATGTACACACACACACACACACACACACACACACACACTCACATATATATATATATATATATATATATATATATATATAATATATATATATATATATCAAGACACTTGCTCATTATTACAGTATATAGCATCCTGATTTTCCAACTATGGTTGTGGCTTAGGTAGCTATAATAATAATAATAATAATAATAATAATAATAATAATAATAATATAATAATAATAATAATAATAATAATAATAATAATGATAAAACTGTTAATTAAATTTAGATACTGGGTGTTATCATTAAATTTTGTCTTAGTAGTGTTTTTTCTGATGTTCAATAACATTTCTTGTTTACATCCATGACCTCTAATTTCAATCTACTCCTGAGATATTTTTCCAAATCATCGTTAGAAACCCTTTGGCCATTTAGTCTTCCCATCATCGCTCATTTTGAAATGAAATATTAGAGTACAATTGTACATCAGCGTGCACATATTTATAAAAACCCTTTTTTTTTTACTGTCATTCCAACACATAAACAATACATAAGAGAGAGAGAGAGAGAGAGAGAGAGAGAGAGAGAGAGAGAGAGAGAGAGAGAGAGAGAGAGAGAGAGAGAGAGAGAGAGAGAGTTATCAGTGAAATCATGGTTTGTTAAATCTCTACTATACCCATTTGGAACAATTCTTAGACAACAGTTTCTGCCTGTCTCAGTAATCATGTTTGAGATTCTTTGTTACGAGCGCAGTTTCAAAATTCTTTTAAAGAAGAGTCCAAAAAGTATATCGTTCCAGACTCTTGCATCTCTTACACGAAAGGATGAAGACTGCGTCCCATAAATTCAACCGGAATTGCCGTCTTACATTTCTTTGTATTTTTTTTTCTTTTTCTTCTATTCCTATAAATAAAGTGTACACATAAACATTATTGCAAACAGACTGAGTTTAAAAAAAAAAAAAAAAATTATGTGTACTTGTAGATTTGTCATTCAAATGTGATTATATATTTACTCTTCCATGAAGGTTGACTCCTGTAAATTAGGTTGACATAAAATTTACTATTATTACTTTTATCTAAATTACTACCGTGTTATCGTCTTTTCGTGCCAAGGGGCAAAGAAGTCAATAGCACATATTTTATATCAAGATATGTCTCACAAGAGACTAACAAAGAACTTTTAAGATGATCGGAGTGATAATCACATTTTGAGTAAATAGAAAACTATAATCATTCACCATTCCAGGCACCTTCTCAAAAACCACGTAGGAGAAATCTATGACATATTGTTTTCATTGCCTTTAAAATTCTTCATATTTTTTAAAAATTTTCTTTCATAAATTTAAGCTTTTATAAGCCTTCCCATTACTCTTATAGAACCGTTATTCACTCATAAACAAAAAAACTTTATGAGCCACAACGCATCTTTACTCTAGACACACCCTTATATATATATGTACTGTAAATGAAAAAAAAAAAAAAAAAAAAAAAAAGATATGCCACTAATTATCGTATGTACTTCAGGGCCTGGTTACTCTGTTGACCAAACAATATTTTTTTTTCTTTTTTTCATAAGTTTAAGCTTTTATGAACCCTCCTAATACTCTTATAGAGCCGTTATACACTCATAAGAAAGGCTTTTTGAGACAAAACATATCTCTCTCTCTAGACACATTCTTATCTATATGTACTGTAAATAAAGATAAAACAATTCTGTACACTAATTAACGTACGAACTGCAAGGCCAGGCTACTCTGTTGACCAAACTAAATGTTTTGTTTAAGCTTTTATAGATAATTAAACATCTTAACAGTTACCATAATTTAATGTTGTTATTTGGATTCATCTTCTTCCTAATTGATGTAAACTGAAATGATTAAATTTAGATTTTTCTTCGATTAACAAGAAAAATAGTGTAAATAACTTTACACTATTTTTTTTGGGGGGGTGGGGGGGGTGGGGGGGGGGATAGATAACCTTTTATTCTTTACGCTTGAATAACATGTGTGCTAAAGCTTATGAATAAGTAGACTAGTTTGATGATATTCCGAAGTTTTTAGATACTTTTATTTGGATATAATGTATTAGATATTTGTCTTTTGTTGATAGGTGAAATTACTTTTACTAGTTACGTTAGAATTGGTTGATCTAAATACCCAGTTTAGAGTAAGTGCTTAGTTATATGCTCCATTTATTATATCAGATAGATTTTTACACTAGAGGTAGTAAGTTGGCCAGTGCACCAGCCACCCGCTAAAATACTACCGCTAGAGAGTTATTGGGTCCTTTGACTGACCAGACAGTACTACATTGGACCTCTCTCTCTGCTTACGGCTTATTTTTCCTTTGGCTATCATACACAGAATAGTCTGGCCTATTCTTTATACATTCTCCTATGCCCTCATAAACTTGACAACACAGTGATTACCAAACAATTCTTATTCACTCAAGCGATTAGGTACTGGTCTATCATTGTTCAGTAGCTACTTTCCTCTCGGTAAGGGTAGAAAAGACTTTTTAACTAATGTAATTTGCTCTTTTAGTAGACTTACAATTCAAAATCAAACCATTGTTCTCTAGATTTGGGTACTGCCATAGTCTCTGTACTATAGTCTTCCAATGTCTTCGTTTAGATTTTCTTCCTTGAGGGTATACTCGAGCACACTATTCTATATACGTAATTTTATTTCTTCTTTTTGCTTTGTTTTTTAAATGATGTGTCTGGCAGGCTTAATATAAGGGCCATTGATGCCTGGTGGTTTATCACGAAGTTGTCTTCTCGTTTTATTTATCTATCTTTCCATAAACCATCTTTACTGTCCTCCCTTCAGTTGAAGTAACTATCCTGGAAGGTATTTAGCCTTGCATGGTGTATTGACTCCGCCATATTGACATATTCTTCGACTTTTTTTATTTATATTTTATGGGTTTTATCAATTCCTTTGTTTACATTTCTGTACATATTGTTTTGTCATCATTATTGCTAATTCAGGTTTTAAGTATTATGAGTTTTTTTTTATTGTCATTAATTCTTATCCTTTCTGGAGACATTCAGTGAAATCCGTGACCAGAACGTCCCATAGACTTCGTTAGTGTCATCTACTGTATTGCAATATTCGTGTTCTGCATACAAATATTCAAGACGTTACGGTTGTGTCCAGACAGTATGATATTCTTTTATGCTCAGAAAATATGGATTTTAACATGCAGCACTCATCTGAGCTTCTTAAAACTGGTTATAAAAAGCTAATAATTTTGAAATGAGATGCCATTCCTAGGGCCAGGGGAATGGCAGTGTATATTAGGACCGAATACATTGCTTCTCTTAAGACATACTATTAATGTGAATGTCCTGAGATTCAGGTAAATAAGTTTGTGGCAGGCATAACAATTTTTATTTGTATCCAATCTTCTGGAATCCAGAAATGGACGATTCTGTCTTTAATTGTCTTCTTTCCCTTATGGCTGAAACTTTTGGGAAGTGTGTCTGAATGAGGCTGTGAATAAATCATAAGTGAAGCTCCTCACAGGACTAGTAACTGCTTGGACCTCGTATACACCGACTACCCTGGCGTTATAACAAGTAAAGTTGGTTCTCCAGTTGGAACAGCTGAGGTAGGTGGTGGTAGTGTATTACAGCCAACTCTTCATGTTGGCACGGGCCTTTCCCTTGGTCAGCCTGTAGAGGGACAGCTGATAATGTCTTGATTTTATTAGTGGTGAAGACTGAGCAGCCTGCTCCAGATGTTTCATACTTATGTAAGATTTATGTGAAATCTCAAGCAGATGGGAATGGCATTTTGAATTATCTTTTTGTCTTTATTTTTTTACGATTGCATAATAGCGATGAAACTTTTGTTCCTTTGAATGAGAATTTAGTAAAAATAATTGGTAGGCCTATCCCTTCTCGTGTGCTAAGGTACCGAATGAAAGACAATACCTGGTTTAATAATGATTGTAGCCGTACTTACTTGGAGAAGCAGGAAGCTTTTTCATCTTTGGAAGGGTAACAGATCAGATTTGACTTGGAATAACTATTTTCTCCTAAGAGTTGTTGCTCAGAAAGTTTGTTTCTATGGAAAAGGAATACAATTTAACCTTAAATGAAAGCTATTCTAGTAAAACTCAATAACAAGGGTGGTGACCTACTCTTATATCTACACTCTTTAGTGTGGACCCATCATTTCCTCATTTTCCTAAAACACGTGGCTCTGTAACTCACTGTCCGAAGAAAACAGCAACCCTTTTGGCTGATGTGTTTAACAGTAAGCAGAGTAATGAGAAGATTAGTGTAACTCATTCCTGTTTTCCTGAGAGTAAACTAACAAATTTTTGCTTTACGATCTCGGGAAATTTAAGCTGTCTTGACGGACCCTAATGCTTAAGAAGGTGTACAACCAAATGTATTTTTTCTTTTTTTTTTATAAAGACTGAAGAATTCATAGCTCCAATGATATCTTTTGTTTTGCAAAAGTTAGCAAAAAGAGCATCATTTTCACTTGCCAGAGATCCGGTAATGTTAACCGATTATGTAAATGCATTTGTGATAACTCAAGTCCAGCCCAATTTCCATAACTCCGGTACTATCTAAAGTTTTTTAATGTCTTTTGGCAAAACATCTAAATAGTTTTGCTGAAGGCAATCCTCTGTTCCCTAGTTTTCAATTTGTCTTTCATAATGTCCTTTTATCATGTGATACCCTCCTTACAATCTACAATGCTGTACAGAAATCCCTTAATTGTGGTAAAAAAAAATTCTATGATTGGCCCAGATTTTAGTGATGCCTTTGATCGTGTTCATCATGAAACCGTCGTTTTGAAATTTAAACAATTGTGAGTAAATAGGTCTTTTCTCGGCATCATTATTGAATTTTAAGTAATAGATTGCAAAGAGTTGCTGTTGATGGGCACCATAGTGAGTATGGAATTGTGATATCTTGTGTACCTCGGGGTCCTGTTCTTGGCCCATTGTGGTTTGGCCTAGAAAACGAGCTCATTCCATATACAGACAATGCTACTTTCTTTGCATCAATTCCATCCCCTGAATGTAGATCTGTCGTTGCTGAATCCCGTAATACAAATCCATCTAAAATTAGTTCATGGTGCAAATTATTCGTCGTGAAGTTGAATCCTAACCAAACCGAAATTATGTTTGTAAGCAGGTCAAGGACAGTAGCACTTCAACATCCAGGTCACAGCAATAAAGTTTCTATAAATCGGTACGAATCTTTTAAAAATTTAAGTGTGATCCTGGAAAGGAATTTTTTTTTTTTTTGAGAAACACAATAGATCAGTCTCTTCTTCAATTGCACCAAAAATAGGCTTATTGAAAAAGTCTTCTTACATATTCAGTGATCAATCTATTCTGAAGAAGGGTTTTTTTTTTTTTTTACCCTGTTTCCTCTATAGTTCTTTTGTCTGGTCTTCGGATGCGGATTCATATCTCAATTTTTGGATAGGGACTTTTTGTGTATTATATTTCCTATACCTATTCTAGATATTAATCTCTGGCACTGCCGTTTAATTAGTTTGTTATGCACATTTTATAAGATATTTCATAATTATGAAAGTACCATTCTGTTCACAATTCTAGGTATGCAGTTAATTCTAGTAATAATTCCTTCTCTCTCATGAGGATCAATACTAATAATGTATTCTATAAGTTTAATTCCAGCTTCAACAAGTTGTGGAATGATGTTCGTAATCGGGTAGTTGAATCAATAGAACTACAAATGTTCAGACTTATAGCAAATGCTTTTATGTTGAACAGGCTGATATAAGTCTCATTTTATATTTGATATATAAAAGATCTGTTTTAATGTTGTTAATGTTCTTAGAATATACTAATATAATTGTTCGTTATTTCTGATGTAGTTTTATTTCTTCAGTTATTTCTTTTTCCTCACTAGGCAATTTTCCCCTGTTGGAGCCCTTGGGTTTATAGCATCCTGCTTTTCCGGTTACGGTTGTAGCTAAGCTAATTATATATATATATATATATATATATATATATATATAGCTTGGATTAGCTGGAAGTTTCTAGATTGACTTAGGAGAGAGAGATCCAGCCTGCCATTCCGTCAGAGCCATATGTCTGACAATCTTCTCATCAGCATCTATCTAGCTCATGAGTGCCTCAACTCAAACGTTAATAGTGCCTGGTAAAGCATTGGTGATACTTTTTTGGTTTAATTTAAAAGAAGTGAAGTGAATTTGTAAGTACAGTTTATATTGTAAAACAATCTTTTTTGTGACTGGCTTGGTGTGATTTGGTCTAAAATTGAAGTGCATTTATTTTTGCACTGTAACCTTGTGTGAGACGAAAGGTCGTAGGAGTAACAGTTGATTATATGTAAGTGTAATTATTGTTTATTTTTTATAGTGTCAAGGTGTCAACTTTTTTCAATAATTGTCAGAATTAAATATATTCATATATTAATTTCTAGTGAAACAAGTGATTGTACTGTTCTTGTAGTGTCATTGTGTCATAATTCTAGGTGTAGTTAAGAAATATTTCAAGTAATTTATTTTGGTATTACTTTTGAATTAATTCAGTTACTTGCTAGTACCCCTGATGAAGAGGTTGATTTTAGAACAGCTCCCATTAAAGGTAAAGCAATTACCCAGTTCCGTTTTGAGTGTAAAATGAAGAAACCTTTAGATATTCAATTCTCATTTATATTAATGTCTGGGAGTGGCGTATTATTATCAGAGCTCGGAGGTATTCTCGTGTGTATCAGATTTATGTAAAATAAATTCACGAGTCGTAATAATATTGATATATATATATATATATATATATATATATATTTATATATATAATACAGTATATGTATATATATACATATATATATATATATATATATATATGTATGTAAATACATATACATATTTGTGTATACAAATATATGTAAATATATATATATATATATATATGTATATATATATATATATATATATAAATACAGTATATATATATATTTATATATATATATATATATATATATAAATACAGTATATATATATATATAAAGTATATATATACATATATTATATATACATATAAATATATGTGTATATATATATATATATATATATATCAATCATTGTTCCTGGTCTGGCCACTAAAAATATATTATATATTATGGCTGGCAAATTACATAAGCTACCGAGTTCCAAACTCACCGGTTTATTATAATATGAATATGTTACAGTTGAATAATATCCGACATCTGAGAAATTCTGCAATTCCCAGACGGCAATATATAAAAACACTGAATATGCAAATGCCTCTTAAGTACACTTAAAACAAAACTGGGTTATTAATTTCTTGAACTTTTCAAAACAACCTTTTACCTCGATTCTTTGTCAGGGATTATGAGAGCTCTATAAAAAATACTAGTGATCGGAATAATACACACTTTACAAAAATAAATATTTGTAAATATATATATATATATATATATATATATATATATAAAATTTGCAATATCAATACGAAAAAAGTTATTACCAAAACAACACCTCCAACTAAGACATGAAAATATTGCTCTATAAAAATTATATAAGCACAAGTTTCACTGGAAATCAAAATTTACATAAATATTTGTTCTTGATAAATAATCAAAGTAGTCACCAACTCAACACACTAAAGAGTAAATACTAAATGAAATTTACATAAGAGTAATTAGTACACTTATTTTGACTCATTAGGTAATTGAACAGATACGCAGGATAAATACACTTCACTGTTTTAACCTAAACTTAGGGCCAGTTACAAAAATTTATATTACACACATTTATATTAACGCATTAAACTTGAAATATTATTCAATTGCTTTATCAACGTTTGAGCATATGTTGGATAAAAAACGTATTCACTCGATGCATTTGTGAGAGGCGAGCTTTGGGGTTTTTCAAAGGGATAGGCTAGATCTCTTCTGCTGCTATGCATTCCTGGGGGTGTATATTTATATTGACTTAATTATTCTAGAGACTTCTAGGTCAGGGGTCTAGAAGCTTGGGGATAGTGCCTAGCGGCGTAAGGTTGCCAACTATTAAGAATCAGACGAATACCAATGAACAAGAGAGGCAAGTCTCTCTCAATATCTTATGAAAACATAAAAAAATTACAAGCCCTTGTTTTCGTATCTCTTATGGTTCATACAGCATACTGAGACTGCATAAGACTTCGTAATAAAATATGAAATAAAAAGTTAATTCTTAAAAATAACGTAAATGACACATACTGACGAGAGAGAAATACAATTACATGTGCGACAAAAGTCTTACGTAATTTATATACAAATACTTATACCTACGTGAGAGGAATTCACTTTACGAGCAGGCTATATACCTCTTAAACACACAAATAAAATAAGGCACAAGAAGAGTTGAAAGACCACGGCCTACTTGGCTGAGAACTATGAAGCGCGAAGTAGGTGATGATGATTGGAGAATTATTAAATTAAAAGCTAAAGATAGAGGGGGCTGGTTGAATGTAACTAAATCATTTGTGCCAATAGCCTTAGGAGGAGATGATGATGATTATATATATATATATATATATATAGATATATATAGATATATATATATATATATATATCATCATCTCCTCATATATATCATCATCTCCTCCTACGCCTATTGACACAAAGGGATTTAGTTACATTTCACCAGTATTCTCTATCTTTAGTTTTTTATTTAATAATTCTCCAATCATCATCACCTACTTCGCACTTCATAGTCCTCAGCTATGTAGGCCTTGGTCTTCCAACTCTTCTAGTGCCTTGTGGAGCCCAGCTGAATGTTTGGTGAACTTATCTCTTTTGGGGAGTGCGAAGAGCATGCCCAAGCCATCTCTATCTACCCCTCATAAGGCACTTGAGTAATCTCTCTTATATTTTCATTTCTAATCCTTTCCTGTCATTTAACTCCCACTATTATTCTGAGGGTTTTATTCTCAAATCTTCTGAATCTATTGGAGATTGTTTCATTGTCATACCATGACTCATGTCCATAAAGTAACCTCCGATATCACTAAACTGATATATAGTCCAAACTTTATTTAACCTAGTAATTATTTGATTTTTTCAATCATTCACTAAACTCTAATTTTAAAGACCATATATTAGAGATCATAGTTTTTAGATACTAAAATATTTGTACCTCATTAATCCTTTCTCCTTCCAATACTTCATATCCTAATGCATACTCTGTTCTTATCAGTCTTTTATCTATTTATCTTCAGCCCAACTTCATGTGATATTTCTTGCATTCTGGTAAGCAAACATTGCAAATCTTATAGTGTTCTGCTAACAAGGACAGCAGCATCAGTATACTCTAGGTCTGCTAAATTCCTATCATTAATCCAGTCCAATCCTTTCCTGTCATCTCTGACTGCTTACAAAATCCATAATGAAGATAAAGAACATAGGTGACAACATATTACGTTGGGGTACTCCGCTGTTCACTGGAAATTCATTTGATAAGAATCCATAACCATAACATTAACTTTGCACTTGTTATGCTCATGAACAGAGTTAATCAAATTTACATATTTAAGAGGAATTCCATTATAACGCAGGACTTTTCACAAATTTGGCCGGTGCACACGATCAAAGACTTTTTCATAGTCCACAAATGCCATCAAAAGGGGAATTTCTAAATTATTCGCATTGCTGTACAAACATGTCTCAAATTTAAGATTGTGTCAGTGCAAATTCTATCTTTACTAAATCGTGATTGTTTTTCTCTCCTCTTTTCAGCAATCTTCTCTCCAGACCCCTTTAAAACAAGCATACTATATATTTTCATAACGACTGACGTAAGTGTTCTACCTCTGTAATTATTACAATCGGTCAGGTCTTTTTTTTTTTTTGGGGGGGGGGCAACACTCCCAACTCCTATTCTACAAAATAATCTTGTAGTTAGCCTGGGATTCACTTAATTTTTGGCCAGTATTATCTCAGCAGTTACTCCATCGTATCAAGGGGCTTTCCATTAATTTAGTTTTTCGAGGATAGCTTCGACTTCAAACACACCGAATTCATTCATAGCCAAATCAAGGTCTTCATCAACTTCAGGTATTTCGATCAAATTATTTTCTTCATGTATCCTATTCATAACCTCGCTAAAGTGTTCCATCGACCGTGGTCATCTTCATCTTCTGTTGCTACAACAGAGCCATCTCCTTTTTTGATGGGAACATTCTTCTCATTCTTTGCCCATTCGAGATTCTATTGATAATTCTATGAACAATTTTTACACCATATCCACTTCCTGAATTTACAGCTATGTCAGCCTTATGTGCTTTACTGTCTAAATATTTTCTCCTGTCATTCCTGGCTTTTCTTTTAACCTCACGGTTATTACTGGATTACTTAACATGCTCTACCTTGTAATTTTCGTTACTTCCTCGAAAACTTTCAACAATCAATTTCTGTCTCTGTCTCCTTTTTATGGTATCCCAAGCACTATTTGATATTCATTGCTTTCTCCTTGTTACTGCATGTTCCAAAATTTCACTACCAACTGACTGATATATGTTCTTAATATCACACCATTCTTCATAAATTGTCTGTTCTTTGTCTCTTTAAATATATATATATATATATATATATATATATATTCTGTTACATTCAACTATCGTACACAACGTAGATTATGCAAATCGACTCAAAAAGTTTTACCAGATGATAGCGAAACATTAACTGCAAATGAGAATGGTAGCCAGCATACATAAAATATAACTGTATATAAGATTTAATAAGTAGTTACAGCATTATACAAGATCCACAGAAATAGCTCTTACGAAAAATTATGTCTTTACTTGAATTCGTAATCTTCTTTACAGTAAGGGGGAGATGACGTTGCTTTGTTTTATATTTAAAAATATTGATATGTAAAAACACAGCTTCTGGTGTTGAAGAGATTTATTTTTTAACTTCTTTATCTCCTTGAAGCTATTATATCGTTGCAAGTTTAGTAACATAATTAAGGTCACAGTATATGTAGCTGAAATGCCTCCACTCACCAGTGGTGTTCAGTCTGGCCTTCCTTTCTCTCAGTCGTTAGCAGTCCTTTATATACGGGATACTAAATAATCTCGTGTGTTCTTGACGGGTTATAAGCGCTCTGGATAGCATTATGCGACATGACGTCACGCTGCAGACCCACTCTGGAATCATCCCGTATACCTCACGCCCGTCAGACGGCTGGCACTGAAGTAAATTACTATTCTTGAATTAACGCTCCAGAACACAACGATATTTTAGTTACAATTGGTTCATTTACACATTGACATGCATGAAAACATTAATTTTCATTTTCTACATGGTTTACGAAAATATACATAAATTTAGTGTACATAAAACAATATATATAAATATACACACATGTATATCTATATATATATATATATATATATGTATATATACATATATATATTTATATGAATATATGTATGCAATATATCTATCTATCTATCTATCTATCTATATATATATATATATATATATGTATATATATATATATATATATATATAAATGTATGTGTGTATATATAGTTATATATATTGTTATACATACACTAAATTTATGTATATTTTCGTGTACTATGTAGAAAATAAAATCATTAATATGTCCCCCATAGATTGTAATCAAAGCAAGCAAAAGAAGAAAACACGATGGATTGACCAGTTAATGAAATTTACCGATATTAGCTGGCATAGAAGGACCATTAAAAGATGGGAGTAGAAGGACATGTCAGAACCCTTTGCCCGGTTGTGGAGTAGCAAAGGCTGATGATGATGATAATGATGATGACTGAATATTTACTTATATACACACATATATGTATATATATATATATATATATATATGTATATATATAGATATATATATATATATATATATATCTATATATATATATATATATATATATTTATATATATATATATGTATATATATATATATATATATCTATCTATATTATATATATATATATATATATATATGTATATATTCAAATAAGCCATACATTTTTATACATTAATGTCTGGATTCTCTTAGCGAGCTCGGGATCAGAGCCCCAGGTGAAATCACACAAAGACAAGAGCTTGTGACCGGCCGGGAGTCGAACCCTGGTCCGGGAAGCTTGTATTGACGGTGATCCAGAGGTCGTTAAGAGAATCCAGACATTAATATATCAAAATTATATGGCTTATTTGAATATGAAAAACATGTCTAAATATGCAAAATTTATTATATATATATATATATATATATATTCATATATATATATATATATATATATGTATATATATATATATATAGATATATATATACATATATATATACATATAATGTATATGTATATATATATATATATATATGTATATATATATATAAATATATATATATATATATATATGTATATATATAAATGTATATATATATATATATATATGTATATATATATATATATATATATGAATGTATATATATTTATATTATATATATACATATATAAATATATATATATATATATATATATGAATGTATATATATTTATTTTATATATATACATATATATATATATAAATATATATATACATATATATATATATATATATATGTATATATATATGTATATATATATATACATATATATATATATATATATATATATATGTATATATTAAACCCACTCTTTTATACTCTTTATTAAATGATATATGAAATCCATGTATACCTTAAGCTTACTTCAAAATATGAAAATATTACGAGTGTGTTAACAGATTGAAATTCATGTAGCCCTGTGAACTTTATTGCATTCGTAAATCTTTGTATTATTTTTTTTTCTTTTAAAAATATTTGAATATGAATATATCTTTAGAGCATAGTTACCAAATAACCTTTAATCGATTTGAGTTAGGCAATTAGAAAAACGTGAGAGAGAGAGAGAGAGAGAGAGAGAGAGAGAGAGAGAGAGAGACAGACAGACAGACAGACAGAGAGAGAGAGAGAGAGAGAGAGAGAGAGAGAGAAATGCGGCTGAATTTTTCTATAAAATACACCCTTTTTTCTGAAAAATCCTCGACCCATTTACGAGATCAAAGGATATTCACCTAATGCTTCCCGTGTGCAATTTTTTATTTCATACTTGACTCGGTTGTGTAGATTTTTTCGTGCTCTCTCTCTCTCTCTCTCTCTCTCTCTCTCTCTCTCTCTCTCTCTCTCTCTAATATATTTTGTATGACAGAGTAAGAGCTGGCTACCTATCAGTATGAGCACCGGCATCGTATCATCAAATGCTATGATTTATTATTTATTGTTCAGAATTGTAGCAGTATGGGTGTTTGGATTTTGCAAGTTAGTACCACGCATACCTTTTGGGCGATACTATCATGATACTTATACCTTCATAACGTAGGATAAAATGTTATGATGAATTATAGCAATTACCATCCGATGAAGTGACCACGGTCACAAATGTACTGAAAAACAGTGTTTTCAACTGGTGTTCTCAGGAGAGTAGACGGGTCTTGCAGTACTGAGCTGTTGTTAATATTGCATGGCGGCGTTTGGTCCATGCTCAACTGCTGGCTAAGCATCGGATTTTAGTGTTGTTAGATCCTCCTCAAAATAATTATGCATACTGAAGGAAATTCTCGCTGGCTGTCTGATAAAATGCTCGTAAACCGATATGAATGCGAATGTTTTTAAACCAATTTGGTCATATTCAATGTTACTTATAAATCGAGGCAGTTATGTACGGTATATTTACATAAAATTTAATTTTCTATAGAAAATAAATGTTAGTGTATAGAAACGTGTCGTGATTTTCCTATTTAGATTTAACAACAGAACTAAGAAGAGTTAGAATACAAGTTATATTAACACATTACATTTACAGTTAGTAACTTATTTGTTTATCTGATAGTTATCTTAAAAAGTACATGATACCAGTTCAGTTATTATCATGGTGGATATGTGTTGATTTAGAATCTAAGAACTGATTCCTGAATTCGATATTGATATGTACAAAGGACTTGAAATCAGCTTTTATCTGTTTTGATGGCTCATGTGGTAGAGTCTACAGCTCGTGTTATTTTGACTCAGTGGTATAGGTTTGAATCCTTGCCAGCCGAAATATTTATCATAAATTGATTGTCTGTCCATAATAATTCTCAAAGGTAGAATTCGGTATCAAATGCCATTGTTATTGGTATTTACAAAAAACCTACACACATATTGTACATGCACACACGTGAATATATATATATATATATATACATATATATATATATATATATATACATACATATATATATATATATATATATGTATATATATATATATATATATATGTATGTATATATATATATATATATATATAATAGAAGGAATAGAAACTTTTATAAAGATATGGATATATTTTACAAAAAAACCATGTGTAATAGTCATATATTACATGTTTAAAACACATGACGTAATACGTCATTGTGGAAGTAGAAGCTAGCGTGAGAATTGCTGTAGTCAGACAAGATCATAACAGGATGCGATTTGCATATCTCAGCAATGTAACATTTTTTATGAAGCATAAACACAAATACAAACCGTGTGAAAGAGTTGTGTCGCCACTGGATGCAGGTGTCTTCCTATACTAATGTAGAGTTTACATTCTGTGTTTAAATGCTGAGATAACTGTCTATACGATATCTGTGATATCGATATTTTAGCGAGTTCTTATCAATACTTCATATGGAATGGTCATCCGACCAAACCAGCTATACTCCTGTGATGGAGATGATAACAATGTTGTTTTTTTAGAGAATAAACCATTTTAAAGTTAATTTGATTGACTTTACTTGAAGATGTAACATCCCAACAAACATACTCAATGTGTTTTAACAAAAGTAGCACACTAATACATGTGGCTCAATTTACATTTTTGGTACGTGATTTCAATGCTTAAGTAGGTCAAAGGAAGAGAGGGGAAGAAGCTGTAGGTAAATTTGGAGTAGAGAAAAGAAATGACTATTAAGACATGCTTGTGGAATTTTCTGATAAAAAATATCCTAAATTTAAGGATAGCTTTTTTAATAAAATTGAACATACAAAACTGATATAGAGACACTCAATTGAAGGAGCAAAAATGTAAATAGATTCCATTTTCGTTGAAAAAGTAAATTTACTTAAAGATGTAAGAGTGTTTAAAATATTAAAGTCAAGTGACATTATAATAGTGCGAAGTAAAATTTGCACAGAGATAAGGAAAGAAAATAAAAACTAACTTTTAGTGGTAATTCATGATGAATATATATATATATATATATATATATATATATATATATATATATATATATATATATCACTCGGGATTTCAATCAGTGTAAATATTAACCACAATAGCATTTAATAACGAATTCTTCCTTGGGAATATATATCCACTGGAATTCATTTATGATAATAGCTTCTGTAACCCACTGGTAGAGACATTATAACAAAACTGAATACCATCATAAAAAAAAAAAAAAACCAAAGGAGGAAGGATCTTACAGACATAACTTAGTTGAGGAAGCTTTGGTGTTTAACGTTGGAACTAGTCCTTTGACCATCCACTCTTCACATCTTCTAACCTCATTTTACGGTAATGACCTGATCTGGTATAAGGTCAACTACTGTATATCTTACTTTACTTAACTTATATAATTTGGATAGGAAATATGCACTTCTGTGAGGAAAACCAGGACTACTTATCACAAAAAGACAGAGTTAACGGAAACTGGTGTTGGGAATGCAAGTTGAGGCAGGATAGTTAAATCTATATAAGTGAAATACCATTGCACTGAACAAAACAAATGCTACATACATATATGAACACAGGGAATATTTAGGAACTGTATTACTAAAACAAACAAATGAAATCTTACATTATCACCAACTAGTAATATAATGGTAAACTGAAGTATCAATGAATTGGAAACCTGGAAGCCATAGGAATTAGCTGGATAACTGCAGATTGGGGGACTCAACTCTGTATAGATTAAACTGAATAGCAATAGACTTTGTAAGTGGTCACGCAAATGAACAGATATATCATTCAAATAGATAAATGGTAGGTAAGTTTTACTGAACTGATTAATTAGAAGTTACTTGGTAATATTAACCGAGATAAACTGGATATATGTGATTCATTAAAGTGAACTGATTTATTAAAAACACAAATTATTAGGAATATCAATGCACTAGATAAATACTACATAACCAGATATATCACTGAGCTAGAAAAATAGGAAAAGTATAAAATAACAGAAATATTTTCGAATTAACAACTGGAACTGTGACGGGCCGAGAGTAGGATGTGACTCAAAGGCGGTTTGAAAGTAACCGAGTACTTTACTATAGATACATCGGGTATATATACACACTTGGTCCCGGCAAGAAGGTCACAAAATACAAACATACTATTTCTTGTCCAACCGGCAACCGGCTCTGTTAACAGTTAACAATGAAATAGGCAGACATGTTAATACTTGTTGCTGTCAGATCGAGGGGAGAGCAAAGATACAAAGGATAATATATACAAAAAAGAGAAATGTCGTTACTATGTACGATCGTGTGACATACGGTTGATACATGGCTACCCCTCCCTAAAAATGACATACTGTACATGTTAAATAGGGCGCCCTGATCTAGAGAGGCGAACTGTAGGCGAGTCATCTGGCAGGAGATAAGTAGGTTTTAGACAATCGATGGAGACCCAGTCTTCTTTGCCACGAATGTCTGGTAGGAATGCTTTCGGATTGCATCGGATCATAAGGAAAGGGCCCGTGTAAGGGGCCGTTAGCGGTGGCTTGGTAGTGTCGTTGCGTAGGAAGACGTGCGTTGCAGAGTACAGGTCTGTCGGTATGTGATGCTTCGCTGGGGCTTGTAAGTCTGTCGGTATGTGATGCTTCGCTGGGGCTTGTGAGTCTGTCGGTATGTGATGCTTCGCTGGGGCTTGTAAATCTGCCGGCATGGAGTAATTTTTCCTACGACGTGACGTATGCGCTGGAGATCGTCGGAGGAGGTTACAGAAGAAAAAAATTTGGGAGGAACGACCATTCCTTCCATTTTGGCGAACGTCTGTTTGGTGGCTGCCAATTGATCTGGTGCCAGACGTCTGAATTTGGTGAAGAGGGGGGTTACCGTCGTCTTGATATGGTTATAAATACCGTGTTTGGCAGGAGCCGTGGGCATTTGGCGAATTCTGGACGGAAAACTTCCTGGTACGACGTGAGGAGATGGGGATAGGCATCCGTGGTTGCGCTGATGAGGAGAGCAAGGTTGGAGGGGGTGGGTTGAAGAGGTGTCGACAAGTACAAGTCTGCATTGAACAATTGTCGGTGGGCGACATCGACCGGAAGGTGGAAATGAGAGAGGAAATCCGCACCAAGGATTGGCAATATGACGTCAGCAACGAGAAACTTCCAATTAAATTTGCAGTGTTTAAACGATAATGTGAGGTTCTTGTAACCTTGGGTGGGTATGGCAAATCCGTTGGCAGCTACCAGGTGGACGATGGCAGAATTAGACAGACTAAGATGTGTCCTGAAGAGTTCCCTTGGCAAAAGAGAACGACAAGCACCCGTGTCTACCAAAAATCCCACGCCAGTTCCTGCATCACGTAAAAAGAAATGATTAGAAACATGTGAGGCCACCGACACGAGCGATGGCTTATTTAATAGTTTTTTGGCCACTGATAATCCTTGGCACATTTCTTCGAAGCTGCCCCGAATTTGGAGGGGTAGTAACAAAACTGCGGCCAATGGGCGGCAGTAAGTGGCTGTAGAAGTCGTTGGTTGGGGCGCGAGTGAGTCGTGAGTGGCTTTGTTGCCGCTCAGGCACGTAAGGGGGTACGCGTGTGTGTCCTACGGCATTCATGTCAGCTTCGGTTGACGTTGAATAGGTGTCCTCCGTGTCAGGAGTGGAGTTGTTGATGGAGGATTTCAAGGTCGTAAAGGGGCTGTCCATAAGGGCATCAACTTTGGTCATCAACTCCTTTATGGGTAAAATATCGACATCGGGTATGGAAGCGCATACAGGTTCGGGTAGACAGCGTACCCAAAGGGCACGAAGTAAGGTCACCTCACGAGGTGAGCCGTCTGCGGCAGGTTGCTGGCGAGCGATACTGGTCATTTCCCCGAGGACAAGCGAAGTCCTTTGGTCTACCAGTGGTTGTTGGGAGAGCTGAAAAAACTTTGTTATAAAGGCGGTTGGCGATGGCGAATACTGCTGCAGAAGGTATGTTTTAAGGGCCTTACACGTTATTGGTGTGTCTCCTTGTTCACAAAGCCAGTCGGAGATTTCCGGGAAGGTGTCCTCGGGTATAGCCGCGAGAACATAATCTGCTTTGGTGGTTGAGCGAGTCACGCCCTTGATGCGGAACTGTACTTCTGCACGCTGAAACCAAGCAAACGCCTCTCCGCTGGCGAACGATGAAAGTTTGAATGGGGCGGCAACAATTTTCGTGGAGTCCATAGTAACAGTTAAGGGGGGGAGGAGCGAGTTGACTTCCGGGGTCACAAACGTGATGGGCCAGGAGTAGGATGTGATTCAAAGGCGATGTGAAATTAACTGAGTACTTTATTATAGACACATCGGATATATATACACACTAGGTCCCGGCAAGAAGGTCACAAGATACAACCATGCTATTTCTTGTCCAACCGGCGACCGGTTCTGTTAACAGTTAACAATGAATTAGGGAGACTTGTTAATACAAGTTGCTGTCAGTGTGAGGGGAGATCGAAGATACAATGGATAATATATACAAAAAAGACAATTGCTGTTACTATGTACGATCGTGTGACACACGACTGGTACAGAACTAAGAACCCAGCATATTAAAAAACTCTTATTTCTTTGCATATATACGTACAATATGTTGAAGATGAATTATTCCTCTTCATATACTCCTTGAATGCTCCTTAAATTAGGATCTTCAATTCTCTTTCACATTGAAGTCCAGGGATAAAAATATTTTTTATAAACACGGTGTAATCCATTCAAGTTGAAAAAGTTTAATTTTTACATTGGAAAACAATTCAACATCTCTTGATACTCTGAACAAATCAAAACAGACAATATACATTTGTAGCTCGATTGCAATTGAAAATCTATACACAACTTCTCAAAAAAGAACTTTGATTTATACCATGTCAAATTTAATTTAGTTCAGCAATGATAAATATTTTATTTGCTTTCTTGTTCTTGCATTTATCAGACAAATTTTTAATTAGGATCGGTGAAGATATGATTTACGTCAGAAAAACAAGAAATTATCATGTCAGAAAACCGATTTAAAAGAATTATCTCCCTTTACCTCAACCCACCTCTGGAGGAGCCTCCTGAACAGTTCTGATTATTCTTACCGTCTATCAAAAGAAATTTTCTCATGGAGATGTCTGGTCCGTTTCTTCTGATATTTTTCCTTGGTGGCACAATTGAAAAAAAATTGAAAGAAAAGTTCCTCTAGGCTTTTAATCATTCAAAAGAGGAGGCCACACGGGACTTGAAGACTGAAGTCCTCACACATTTTACATATTTAGATCATTTCAGAGTGAATAAATACCAATGGAATTGGCTGTTTGTTCAATGTCGTTTATTCTCTACGTCTGAAATAAAATTTAAATCGTAATGTTAAAAAGCAGAGAAGGATTTATTAGTTTAATCTCGAAAAAAACAACACAACTCAGTCCTCTAAGAAGAAATGCTGGACGAGTTAGGCTAAAGAGAATCATGAATAGAATTGTAAACCTTGTAAATAAAGGAAAAAATATTGGCGAGGCTTTTATTCAGAAAAATATCCTTTTTTCAGTAAATCTAGGATGATGTATCCGGATGTGTACTGTGAGGTAGACTTATCACAAGGGTAACTCTTCCCCAAATAATTATTGAACATCGATCTCAGTAAGTTCAGAAAATCGAACAGAATGTGATAAGGGATTAGAAAAATACCAAAAAGTTATGACAGAATAATGATTAATTAAATAAACTGACTCAGATTCAGTCTCATTGATGGTAAAAAAAGATCAAGTATCTTAAAAAAAAATAGGACAAAATGCGTCACTATAAATTATATGTATATATATATATATATATATATATATATATATATATATATATATATATATATATATATATATATATATATATACATATATATATATATATATATATATATATATATATATATATATATATATATATACATATATATATATATATATATATATATATATATATATATATATATATATATATATATATATATATATATATATATATATATATATATACGTATATATATGTATATATATATATATATATATATATATATATATATATATATATATATATATATATATATATATATATATATATATATATATATATATATATATATATATATATATATATATATACATATATATACGTATATATATATATATATATATATATATATATATATATATATATATATATTTATATATATATATATATATATATATATATATATATATATATATATATATATATATATATATAATGTTGATGTCTCGCACGATTATATAATAGAGAGGGGGTTCCCAGCCCCCTCGTCCCGTCCCTTTTAGTCGCCTCTTACGACACGCAGGGATAACGTTGGCGCTATTCTAATTGTTTTTATTCCCCCACAGCCACAGGGGGCGAGAAGGTTGTTGGAGGCAGAATGAGGAAGGGCAGTGAATGGTGGATTGAAGGAGTGAAGGAGTGTTGTGTTGATTTAAAGCTTTGTGACTTGGGTATTATACTGTAAACTGCAGTGATTAGTGATGAGTAGTCTTGATGAAGTGCAGTATGGCGAGTCTTTGCTTTTGTGTAATGCGTCCGTAATTTGTTTAATGTTCTGTTTGTGATTCTAATTTCCTTACTAATTGTTATTTAAGTACATTTTAAGTTATAATGAGTTGTCACTGTTTCCTGATATATTCTCCTCGTAAATCCTTATTATAAGAGATTATTTTTTTCTTATATACAATATATATATATATATATATATATATATATATATATATATATATATATATATATATATATATATATATATGCTAGAGTGGGCGCTGGAGAGGTAGAAGGTGTCATTGGGAAGTATGGCGTACCAGGTGAAAATGAGAGTGGTGAGAGACTGGTAGACATGTGTGTTGAACAAGAGATGGTAATAAGTGCTAGCTTCTTTAAAAAGAAAGATAAAAATAAGTATACATGGGTAAGAGTGGCAAATGGAAGAGTAGTAGAAAGGGCATTAATGGATTATGTGTTGATAACTAAAAGAATGTTTGAAAGATTGAAAGACGTGCACGTGTTTAGGGGTATGGCTAACGGTATGTCTGATCATTTTTTGGTGGAAGGAAAATTAGTTGTAGCAAAAGAGTGGGGGAATAGAGTAGGTGGATGTAAAAGGGAGGTAGTGGGGATTGAAGAGCTAATAAAACCGGGGGTAAAAAGTAAATATCAGGAAAGGTTGAAAATGGCATATGACGAGGTGAGAGTAAGAGAAACTGGTAATTTATAGGAGGAGTGGAAGTTAGTAAAAGAAAATTTTGTTGGGATTGCAAGTGATGTATGTGGCAAGAAGGTTGTTGGAGGCAGCATGAGGAAGGGCAGTGAGTGGTGGAATGAAGGAGTGAAGGTAAAAGTGGAAGAGAAAAAGAGGGCTTTTGAAGAATGGCTGCAGAGTAATAGTATAGAGAAGTATGAAAAATATAGAGAGAAAAATGTGGAAGTAAAGCGCAAGGTACGTGAGGCGAAGAGGGCAGCTGACATGTGGGGTCAGGGATTGGGTCAGTCATATGAAGAGGATAAGAAGAAGTTTTTGAAAGAAGTGAAGAGAGTAAGGAAGGCTGGCTCAAAAATTGAAGAGAAAGTGAAAGATGGAAATAGAAGGTTGTTAAAAGGAGAGGAGGCAAGGAAAAGGTGGGCGGAATATTTTGAATGTTTACGGAATGTTGAGGATAATAGGGAGGCAGATATAATTGCTGTTGCAGGTGTTGAGGTGCCGGTGATGGGAGATGAGAATGAGAGAGAGATTACAATAGAGGAAGTGAGGAGAGCACTAGATGAAACGAGAGTAGGAAAAGCATCTGGTATGGATGGTGTGAGAGCTGAGATGTTGAAGGAAGGGGGTGTGACTGTACTTGAATGGTTGGTGAGATTGTTTAATATGTGTTTTGTGTTGTCAATGGCACCAGTAGATTGGGTTTGTGCATGTATTGTATAACTATATAAGAGTAAGGAAGATGTGCATGAGTATTGCAATTCAAGAGGTATTAGTTTGTTGAGTGTAGTTGGAAAAGTGTATGGTAGAGTAATGATTAATAGGATCAAGGATAAAACAGAGAATGCAATCTTAGAAGTACAGGGTGGTTTTAGAAGAGGTTAGGGTTGTATGAATCAGATTTTTACAGTTAGGCAGATATGCGAGAAATATTTAGCAAAAGGTAAGGAGGTGTATGTTGCGTT
>NC_090743.1:96699604-96707104 GCF_036898095.1 Palaemon carinicauda | reverse complement strand
CAGCACGCCATATGAGCAGCTCACGGCGTTCACTCTTTTTCCAATGGCACTCCACTGTCATCACACTCCGTTTCAAGGAGAAGGCACATTTTCTGCACTGGACGTAAGTAAAACCCACACTCAGTCTTAATCTTGGCTTGTCTAACTCGGTTGTCAGAGTCTCGAGTCACTTCCAAGACTCGCCCCAAAGGCCAAGAGCCTCTGGGGAGACGTTCACCGGTAGTTAGCACGATGTCGCCAACTTGGATGTCTCACCGTTGGACGGTCCACTTCTGTCTTTCTTGCAGCAATGGAAGGTACTCCCTCAGCCATCGCTTCCAGAATTGGTCGGCAAGATATTGCGCTTGACGCCAGCGGCGCCTAACATACAAGATTGAAAAAACTTCAAATTATTAATTTGAATATTCATTGTTTATACATTTGGCATACAGAAGTGTTGCTAATTGCCCCTTTGCTTTTAGATAGTAACTACTATACAGTAGTTATATCCAGTTATATCTGCCTGCCGTTAACGTCGTTGTGAAGTTTTTTTCACACAGACAACAGTCTTCAGCAACCTTACTCGGGAGTGAGGAGGAGCAGCTCTCTTTTCCTCTCTTCCATTATTCAAGTGGATTTTAGGATGTATACACACGCTGGATTAACTATTATGGATTTTTCCTCTACCATGCAAATAATTGCACACTAATTCATCGAGGATGGGATCCGGACGCTGCTTAGCGATGATCGTCTGTTAAATTATTTTTTCCACACTCGCCAGAACTGATATCGCAACAGGGTAAGCATAAGGGGCTTTAATGCTTGTTCTTGCGTTACATATTCTATATGCCAGTGTTTTGAGAATAATTTAAAGTATTTTAATTAAATTCTTACTAGATTGAACCTGTGATTTCTATGCAGTCTATAAATTTAAGTATTTGACAATTCGTTAAATTTGCTAGTTGTTTTACTGATAATTTGAGAGCTGTTGTGATTTAGTGGTGATTTGAGCAAATATTTACGTGAGTGATTTCGTGATTAGTTAATTGCTGTTTTCGGTGATTCGTTTATTTCAAGATTTTGATTTATATGAATATTGTAGATTTTAGTCAGGCGATTACAGTAATTGATATTTTGATTAGTGTTGATTTTTTGTTGATTTATTTTAGTCATTTTTTGTTAGTGTTGTATTTATTGTTCTGATTTTTCCCGTGGTTGATTCTCCTTTACTTTGTATTTTTTAGCGGATGAGTGAAGGGAAGAAGGTTAAGCCCTCGCAGTTGTGAACCTTAATATCTCTTGTAAAAGTGCATTCGAAGACTCGTTTACGTCATTCCACCACCAGCTGCTACAGTGAAATTTATGTAATTTTAAATTATGTATTCGTAAATGTGTAACCATTTAAATTTAAATTTATTAAATATTTAAAATGCATTTTTTCCATCTCTACCTTTTCACTTAAAAATGCAAGGTTTAATGATATGATCGTGGTCATTACATGTTGATTTTATATTTACATATGTAAACCACCCCCCATTTTTCCGCTACAAGTCCTTCTGGTCAGTCTTCGTTACTGGGAGCACTGCACTCTTCAGAGTCAACAGCATACTAGGCGTCAACGGCAGTGGACAGTCTGTGTCGTCGTTTACCTTGGTTAGGGGTCTTCCATTCACCAAAGACTCGGCTTCGCAGAACAGACTCGATAGTGTGTCGTTAGTGGTGACCTGCTGCAGGCAGGTTGCACTGAGAGCTCTTCTCACTGAGCGTATGAGGCGTTCCCAGACTCCTCCGAATTGTGACGCATGTGGTGGGTTGAAACGCCACTCGATGCCCTTGGCTGCTAGGTTTTGGGCAATTTCCTCTTACTTGAAGTCTTGAAGACCTTCCTTCAGCTCTCAGTCAGCTGCGACGAGGTTGGTACCGTTGTTTGACCATATTCTCTTGACAGGTCCTCGCCTGGCTGTAAATCTTCTCACTGCATTCACAAAGGAGTCTTGATCCATCGAGCTGAGAACCTCCAGGTTAATCGCTCGCACTGTCAGGCAGGTAAAAATGGCTCCCCAGCGCTTCATTGTAGAGCGCCCTTGCTTCACAAAGAAGGGACCAAAGCAGTCTGCCCCTGTATTGGTGAAGGGAGGATCCCCCGGATAGATCCGGTCAGAGGGCAAGTCGGCCATCACTTGATTCACTGGCCGACAACTGAGTCTTCTACAGATGACACAGTCACTTATCACTGATCTAACTACTGAATTTCCATGAACAATCTAGTAGTTTTTTCTTAGTTCAGCCATAAGATGGTTCTGCCCACAATGGCTGTTTGTTTCATGGGTCCATCGCACCATCTTCCTCACAATTGGCGACTTGGATGGAAGAATGATGGGGTGCTTGCAGCTATCACTGATGGTGGTTTCACAGAGTCTTCCACCAACCTTCAGCAAGCCTTCTTGTAGAAATGGTCGCAACTTGCAAATCTTGCTGGATTTCTTCACCTTGGAATCCTTCTTGGAGAGTGATTTGATCTCACTCCCATACTCTTGAGCTTGAATCTTCTTCCATATTATGGTTGTTGCACAATACATCTCGTTTGCAGATAACACTTTTGATACACTCCTGGTTCCTAATCGCCTCAGTCGAGCAATGATTCGCACTATCTTGGTCCATGAAGAGAACTTGGCAGCAATCTTCTCCACTAAGATTGGTTCCGGCACCATCATGCTGAAGATGGGTGCAGACTGCTTAACTTCTGGATCTCCATCTAGTCCTGCTTGCTTATCATCGTCAGGAAGAGCTGGTCAACTGTCCTGCTCTTGACACAGGAACTCTGGTCCTGTCAGCCACAGCGACGACTCCAGCAAGCTGTCCACATCAAGGCCCCGAGAGGCCAGGTCTGCAGGGTTCGCAGAGGTGTTCACATACCTCCAAGCGGTGATGTCACTGAGGTCGCGGATGAGGTTCACACAGTTGTTCACAAACGTGTGGTATCTTGCAGACAGGTTACGGATGTACTTCAGGACAGACGTGCTGTCGGTCCAGAACACTGAGTCACACACCTCCAAATCGAGTTCTGACCTGATTTTGCAATCAAGTTGAGCTTCCACAGCAGCAGCAGCAGTCAATTCCATTCGTGGAATACTCGGTCTCTTGAGGGGAGCTACACGAGCTCGACCCATAACCAGTGTACTGTTCACTTGGTTATTTTTGCTTACCGAGCGCAGATACGTGGCCACACCATATCCTGTCTGGCTTGCGTCCGCAAAATGGTGAAGTTGGTACGATGATACCTCGCCAAAGTCTGGAGGCACCAGGCTTCTTCTGATCTTGAAGTCTCCTAGACACTGAAGCTGGGAAGTCCATCTGCTCCAGCGATTTGTTTCGTCGTTGTTCATTTCTTCGTCCCAAGGTAAGTTGCGATGACACAGGTCTTGTAGTAACATCTTCCCTTTCAGGGTGAAAGGTGCAACAAAACCAAGTGGATCATACAAGGAAGCCACTACAGAGAGAACTCCTCTTCGCATCCTAGGCTTCTCCTTCACGTTGATCTTGAAGGTGAACTCATCACTGCTCATGTCCCAGTGGATACCCAAAGCGCGCTCCGTAGGCAGCTCGTCCTTACTGAGGTCCAATGTAGCCACTGATTTATCTCTCTCCCCTTCAGGCACGGCAGCGAGAATGCACTTGTTACTAGATGTCCACTGGTTCAGCCGGAATCCTCCATCGGCACAGAGTCCAATGAGGTCTTTTGTCAATTGGATACAGTCTTCCTCGCTGTCCATTGACTTCAACAAATTGTCGACGTAGAAGTTGTGTCGTATGGCATGGCAAGCTTCTTCACCATACTTGTCACCATAGTCCAGTGCTGCCTGTCTGAGGCAGAAGTTGACTACACTTGGGGACGATTGCGCTCCAAACACATGTGAAGTCATCCTGAACTCTTGAATAGCTTGATTGGTGTCTCCATCTGGCCACCACAGGAAGCGTAAAGAGTCCCTCTCGTCTTCTGGCACCTTGACTTGATGGAACATTTCTTGTGTGTCCGCAGTAACAGCATGTTGTCCTTCCCTGAAGCGCAGCAGCACTCCAGCAAGACTACTTGTGAGATCTGGTCCCTGCATGAGGTGGTCACTGAGTGAGGTCCCAGCATGCTTAGCCTTAAGGTCGAAGACGACCCTAAGCTTGTCCTTGTTAGGGTGTTTGACCCCATGGTGCGCCATGTAGTTCACACGGCCATCACTGCGATTCAGCTTGTCGACTGGGACAAGATCAGCGTACCCTTTCAAAAGGTACTTCTCTACTTGTTCGACGTATATAGTCTTGTACGTTTCGTTTGCCTCAAATTTCTTCTTTAAGAAGTGAGCCCTACATTCTGCCATGGCACGGTTATTAGGTAGAGGCTCAGTGTCACTAAAGGGTAAGCAAGCAACATACTTGCCATCTGTCTGGACAACATTTTCGTCCAATCAAGACTGGAATCTCTTGTCTTCAAAAGAATCTTCTATCTTTGAGAGTGTCTCTTTCTCCCAAAAGTTTTTGTTGAAGTTGCGTTGCAGAAGTTCTGTTGTATCATCCACAGTGCACACATGGAACAGAGGGGCAGGACCTGAAGTCGATCTGGGTCCTGTTGGGCCGATAACAACCCACCCTAGCTCGGTCAGGTAGACAGATGGCTCGTCCTTCAGCCCATGTCGCTGGTCTAGAATCACTCTGTTCAATGTCGTGTCTAGCCCAATGATTAGCTCTACTTGACGATGATCTTCAGGTAGACTTTCTACTTCCAGGTCACTCAGATGTGGCCACTTGGTCAGCCATTCTTGACTCATGGCATGGTCCAGAGACACATTGATCTTGTCAGCCACGAACACGTCGGTCACATGCTCTCCTTCATCAGTATTAATATTACCAATGTGTAGGGACAGAACTTCCTTACAAGTGAAAGTCCCTGCTTCAGTTGCCATGATCTGGTTGCATGGTCTTCCTTTGACACCCATTCGGTCTATCAGGCTTCTTGCTGCCAATGTTGGGGCAGCTCCACTGTCGATGAATCCATAGGTTGCATGGATGCCATTCCCGAGAACAGGTAAGATCTTCAGCATTGTTCTTCCCTTAGGTAACTGGCTTGCACTCACTGAGAACATAGGTTGCACATTTCGGGCTACAGCACTCTTGCCAGCTGTAGATGCCGCGCCAACTTCTGTAGCACCAACTGCCTTCTCACCGCCCCCGATAGCACTTTTGCCTCCCACATGGGCCGCACCTGTATTGCTTGCAGTCTTAGGTGGACTATGCAGCATGGTATGGTGCTTGTGAGATCCACACTTTTCACAGATGGATGCATCTTCACATTTTGCATATGAATGTTCACCATTAAGACACCTGAAGCAGTATCTTGCCTTCTTTATCACCTCCCAGCGATCTGGAAGCTTCAACCTTTCAAATTTGAAGCACTCTTTAAGTTCATGGTCCTCCTTAGTGCAGAAGTGACACCATTTCCCTCTAGCTGGTGAAGCTGTGTGGTGCACTGTTAAGGTCTTAGGCCTGACAGGCTTGGATGGCTTCTCAGTAGGCTTTGGGGTACGACGGTCGCACTCATAATAGGAGAGATGCTTGGCAATACACGCCTGCTTCTCAATGTACTCTATTAAAGCTGGAAGCTTGAACTTATGTTCCTCGCATCTCGCTACCCATCTCACTCTCAGTTGGTAGGGGAGCTTTTCAACAATCTTCTTCATTGTTTCTTGAAGCTCTATTCAATGGTAGTTATTACCAAGTGCTGCCTTAACTGTCTTCAAACATACAGCATAATTTTCCAGGCAATCAGTATCACCTGCATTAATCTCCTTCCAATCAAATAGCTTCTTGACATAAGCATCTGACAGGTCATTGTCATTCTTGTATTTACGACACAATATCTCCCAAGCACAATCATACCCATTGTCAGTGGGTAGATGGAAACATTTCTCAATCAGGTTCTTGGGAGTACCATCTAAACAGTTGTATAGATGAGTTAGCCTTCGTGCAGGGTCGTCGGTATTACACTCCACAGTCCAGGTGAAAGAATTCATGGAGAATTTGGTTGTCTTCACTGAAACGCTCCAGCTTCATCTGTGGCAGCTGCATTCGTCATGTTAGTTCTTGCTGACTAGCTAGTGTACAATCAAGAGCCTTTACTATTTCAGAAGTTTGCAGATCTGCTTGTGACACATCTTGAGTTAAGGGAACACGTCTTGGCACAAAAGGCGTCGCATCTGGGACCAATGGAGTTGAATGATGTTCAACACCCTTCAGGTCATACGTCACACTGTGGACGTTTGTAGGATTCACATCTACTTCATGAACCCTGCTGATTCTCCCACTCTCATAATGAGAATTTACATCACTTCTTCACTGCTCAATCCCTTTGACATACAACTGAATTGTTGAGTCCCTCTTCTCCTGTTGTGAAGCATTACTAGCATCGGAACCAGCATATGAAGTTCCAACTTTAGACCGTGTTTCATACTCTACCTGTAGTTTATCACAGTCTAACTTCAGGCCGTTAATCTCTTCTTGGCTCTTGCGTTTAGCTGCAATTGCTTTGGCTTGCATTTCAACTGCAAGTGTTTTGGCTTGCATTTCAGCTTCAGCTGCAAGTGCTTTGGCTTGCATTTCCAAAGCCAATTCCTCTTCTTCTAGCTGTTTTGCTTCCTCAGCTTGCTTAAGCTTTGCTTGCGCTTCAAGCAAGCGCACACACAGTGCCGACTGGCTGGTCTCTGCTGAAGCTCTTGAAAAGGACGACATGGTGACAGATGATAGACACCACAACAGACGATCCTTGCAGACACAAGGCTGATAAAGTCCACTTGTCCCACGCTGGCGTTACTTGACCCAGGCTGGAATATTCGTCAAACTGTAGAACACTGCACCACCAGTGCAGCTACGTTCTGAATATCGGCGTTTTACTAAGGGTGAAGTCAAACACTCTTCCTATGTGGTGTTCATATATTCCATCAAAGAAGCGAGGTTTGACGCTGCAAACAAAAGCAGCAATAAATATACAAAAAAATGTGGTAATAATCATGTAAAACAATATATATACTGTAAATATCATGTAAATACAAAATAATGTAAATAATGTAGAATACAATACAGTAATTCCACAGGTAAGATTCACTTAACATAAAAAATAAACTTACATTTTCCAGATGCCGATTCTAATACTAAATTCACAGATAACCACTGGTAAAAGTTGCTGTACAACCAGAAGCATTCAGCCTCCTAGCTAACAGCAACACCGGTCACTTAATACTATGATGAGTACACTGGGCAGCTCAGCACATCACAAATACTGCAGAACCACAGCATGCAGAAATTCCATGTGCTTTCCAGAGCCTGCCCACGCTGGACTAACAAAGGCGCCAAGGCGGGCATAAATCGCGGCCTTTTGGGCAGATGCCAACAATAACAATACAATATTTTTCAGTACCAACTCAATACCTCTTTTTCATACAAAAAAAGTAAACAAAAAATTTATACAGTTTTCCATTC
>NC_090743.1:96694604-96697104 GCF_036898095.1 Palaemon carinicauda | reverse complement strand
CAGTATATATATATATATATATATATATATATATATATATATATATATATATATATATATATATATATATATATATATATATATATATATATATATATATGGCGGTGTATATTAGGACCGAGTACCCTGCTTCTCATAAGTCCTGCTATCAATGTGGATGTCATTAGATTCAGGTAATAAAAGTTTGTGGCAGGCATAACAACTTTTATTTGTGTTCGATCTACCGGAATCCAGACATGGATGATTCTATCTTCGATTGTCTTCTTACCATTATGGCTAAGATACAAGAAGATGATAGAAAGGCTTCTTTTGTCTTTGTTGGTGATTTTAATGCTCACCATAGGGAGTGGTTAAGTTCTATCTCTCCTACCGATCGCCATGGCTTAAGAGCTTTAGACTTTGCCTCTGAATCAGGCTGTGAGCAAATCATAAATGAAGCTACTCACAGGTCTGGTAATTGCTTGGACCTCGTATACACTGACTCCCCTGGCGTTATAACTAGTAAGGTTGATTCTCCAGTCGGAACTTCTGATCATGCCTTGATTTCATTATTAGTGAAGACTGAGCAGCCTGTCCCTGATATATCATATTCCTGTAAAATTTATATGAAATCCCAAGCAGACTGGAATGGGATTTTGCATGATCTTTTGTGCTTGAATTGGTCACAATTATATAATAGTGTAGATCCTGTTGTCTCTTTGAATGAGAATCTAGTCAACATAATTGATAGGCGTATCCCTTCTCGTGTGCTAAGGTACCGAATGAAGGACAAACCGTGGTTCAATGATGATTGTAGACGTGCTTATTTTGAAGAAGCAGGAGGCCTATCACCTTTGGAAGGGTAACAGATCAGATTTGACCTGGAACAACTATACTCAGCTTCGAGCTTTTGCTCAGAGAGTTTATGCCTCAACTGAAAAGGAGTACAATTTAATCATAAAAGAAACCCTCTCTGGTACAACTCAGGAACATGAATGGTGGTCTACCCTTAAATCTGCACTCTTTGGTGTAGATGCAGCAGTTCCTCCTTTACTTAAACCAGATGGCTCAGTCACTCACTGTCCAAAGGAAAAGGCAACCCTTTTGGCTGATGTTTTTGACAGTAAACAGAGTAATGAAAAACTTGAACTTCCTCATTCCTGTTTTCCTGAGGCTAAACTAACTAGTTTAGCTTTTCGATCTCGTGAGATTAAAGCTCTGTTGATGGACCTTGATGCTTATGGAGGTGTAGACCCAAATGGTATTTTTCCTTTGTTTTTTATAAAGACAGCAGATTTCTTAGCTCCAAAGTTATCGGTTATTTTGCGCAAGTTAGCAAGAAGAGGAGCTTTTAGCACTTGTTCGAGAATTGGTAATGTTACTCCTCTATGTAAATGTGTTTGTGGTAGCTCAAGTCCCACTGATTACCGCCCAATTTCCATAACTCCCATATTATCTAAAGTTTTTGAACGTCTTCTGGCAAAACGTGTTAATAGGTTTGCTGAAGGTAATCATCTATTCCCTAGTTTGCAATTTGGTTTTCGTAAAGGCCTTGGAGCATGTGATGCCCTTCTTACAATCTCCAATGCAGTACAGAAATCCCTTGATTGTGGTCGTGAAGTTCGTATGATTGGCCTTGATTTTAGTGCTGCCTTTGACCGTGTTAATCATGAGGCCCTTGTTTTCAAACTGAAACAGTTGGGAGTGGGTGAGTCGTTTCTTAGCATTATTATTGATTTTTTAAGTAGTAGATCTCAAAGAGTAGTTGTTGATGGGCACCATAGTGAGTATAGGAATGTGATATCCGGTGTTCCACAGGGTAGTGTTCTTGGCCCATTACTTTTCATACTATATACACATGACATGTGGTTTGGCGTAGAAAATAAGCTTGTTGCATATGCAGATGATGCTACTCTTTTTGCATCAATTCCATCCCCTGAATGTAGACCTGGGGTTGGTGAATCCCTTAATAGAGATCTAGCTAAAATGATTGCCTGGTGCAAGTTATGGGGTATGAAGTTGAATCCTAACAAAACTCAAAGTATGATTGTAAGTAGGTCAAGGACGGTGGCTCCTCAACATCCGGATCTCAGTATTGATAATGTTTCTTTAAATTTGTATGACTCTTTCAAAATTTTAGGTGTGATTCTCGACAGCAGATTTACTTTTGAGAAACATATAAGGTCTGTGTCTTCTTCAATTGCACAAAAAATTGGCTTATTGAGAAAGTCTTTTAAGATATTCGGTGATCAATCTATTCTGAAGAAGTGTTTTAATTCTTTTATTCTACCTTGTTTTGAGTATTGTTCTCCTGTCTGGTCTTCAACTGCTGATTCTCATCTTAATTTGTTGGACAGAAACTTACGGTCTATTAAATTTCTTATTCCTGATCTAGATATTAATCTCTGGCACCGTCGTTCAATTAGTTCATTATGCATGTTGTATAAGATTTTTCATAACTCTGACCATCCTTTACATTCAGATCTCCCTGGACAATTCTATCCTGTTCGTAATACTAGGC
>NC_090743.1:96679604-96684604 GCF_036898095.1 Palaemon carinicauda | reverse complement strand
GTAAACCAGTTGGAATCCTTGCACCGGTACATCAAAGCTGCTTTGAGGGTGCGATGAAAACGTTCAACCATTCCATTGGCAGCGGGGTTGTAGGCCGTTGTGTGATGTAGGGTAATGCCCAGGAGATTCGCTAATGATGTCCACAATTGAGAGGTGAAAGTGGTACCCCTGTCAGAAGTAATATGGTCAGGGATACCAAACCTTGCAATCCATCCTGAGAGTAAGGCAGATGTACATGAGGCGGATGTTGCAGTTTCCATGGGAATGGCTTCAGGCCAACGAGTGGAGCGGTCGATGACGGTAAACAGGTAACGATGTCCTTGTGATGTGGGTAGGGGACCTACAATGTCGACGTGAATGTGTGCAAAACAACGCTGAGGTTGAGGAAAGGTACCCACTCCTGAATCTGTGTGTCGTTGTACTTTGGAAGTTTGGCAAGAAGTATAGGCGCGGACCCAATCCTTAATATCCTTAGAAATGCCGTGCCAAATGAACTTCGTCTTCGGCAGCTGTGCAGTAGAACGGCACGAGGGATGTGAAAGGCCGTGAATGAAATCAAACACCTGTCGGCGCATGGGAGCAGGGATCCAAGGTCGCGGTCTACCAGTACTGACGTCACAGAAGAGGGTGCTGTTGGAGTTTTCGAGGGGGAAGTCTTCCCAACGGAGGGACGTGCAGGATGTCCTGCTTGCTTGAGACTCTGGATCCTGTCGTTGGGCCTCAGCCAGGGCGTTGTAATCCAATCCCAGTTGAACGGCAGCCAACGTGTTTCTTGACTGGGCATCGGCAACGGGATTCATTTTCCCAGGGACGTATTGAAGGGTGCAATTGTATTCAGCCACGGCAGAGAGATGTCGGCGTTGACGGGAGGACCAGGCGTCAGACTGTCGAGTGAAGGCGTGCACCAGAGGCATGTGGTCTGTGCGAATGACGAAGGGCATACTTTCTAAGAAATGGCGAAAGTGACGGACAGCCAAGTGCACCGTCAGCAATTCGCGATCGAAGGTAAAATAACCCGATTCTGCCTTGGACAGTTTTCTACTGAAGAAGGCAAATGGGCGGGGCGAGTCGTTGACCACCTGCTCGAGTACTGCACCAATAGCGACGTCGCTGGCATCAGTGGAGAGAAGGAGAGGGGCATGTGGGATAGGAAAAGGGAGAGCCGCAGCAGTTGATAGGGCCTTCTTTGCATTGTAGAAAGCTACTTCTTGAAGGGGACCCCACTTCAAGTCCTTTGGCTTGCCCTTGAGGGAGGCGTAGAGGGGAGCAACAGTGGCAGCAATGGCTGGCAGAAAACGGTGATAATAGTTGATCATGCCCAAAAATTCCTGCAGAGCTTTGACGGTCAAGGGCACGGGAAAGTCCTGAACGGCTGCTACCTTCTCAGGGAGGGGATGGACTCCTTCCGGAGTGATGTGTTGCCTAAGAACGACACTTCGTTGGCGCCAAAGGTACACTTGTCGTACCGTACTACAAGGCCATTTTGTTGCAAGCGGTCGAGCACAATGCGCAGGTGACGGAGGTGTTCCTGTTTTGAGGAGGAGAACACAAGTATGTCGTTCATATAACATACACAGAAGGGAAAGTCCCCTAAGATGCCATCCATGAGACGTTGAAATGTGGCCCCAGCATTACAAAGGCCAAAAGAGGAGTAATTGAAGGTGTATGTACCAAACGGAGTGGTGATGGCGGTCTTGGGGATGTCTTCTGGGTTCATAGGCACCTGATAATACCCCTTCAGGAGGTCGAGCGTAGAGAAAACCTTCGTTTTGTGCAGGTAGGAGGTCACGTCGGCAATGTTTGGGAGGGAATAGTGATCCGGTTCTGTTTGCATGTCCAGGCGCCTGTAATCCCCGCACGGATGGAGGGAGCCGTCTTTCTTCAGAACGATGTGTAAGGGTGACGACCATGGGCTGGAGGCCTTTTGGCAAAGGCCCATTTCCTCCATTTCAGCGAACGTCTGTTTGGCGGCTGCTAATCGTTCCGGTGCCAGACGTCTAAATTTTGCGAAGACTGGGGGTCCCGTCGTCTTGATATGGTGATAAATACCGTGCTTGGAAGGAACTGTGGGCGTTTGGCGAAGTTCTGGACAGAAAACTTTGGGGTACGACGTGAGGAGGTGGGCGTAGGCATCCGTGGGTGCGCTGATGTGGAGAGCGAGGTAGGAGGGGCCGGGTTGAAGAGGTGTCGACAAGTACAAGTCTGCGTTGACCAATCGTCGGTGGGCGACATCGACCAGAAGGTGGAAATGAGAGAGGAAATCCGCACCGAGGATTGGCAATGTGACGTCAGCAACGAGAAACTTCCAATTAAATTTACCGTTTCCGAACGATAATGTGAGGTTCTCGTAACTGTAGGTGGGTATCGCAGATACGTTGGCAGCTACCAAGCGGACGTCGGCAGACATAGACAGACTACGTCGTGTCCTGAAGAGTTCCCTTGTCAAAAGAGAACGACAAGCACCCGTGTCTACCAAAAATCACACGCCCGTTCCTGCATCATGTAAAAAGAAAAGATTAGAAACACTGGAGGTCACCGCCATGATCGATGGCCTACCTACACGTTTTTTGGCCACTGACAATCCTTGGCACATTTCTTCTGAAGTGATAGTAGCAAAACTGCGGTGAATGGGAGGTAGTAAGTGGCTGTAGAAGTCGTTGGTTGGGCCGCGAGCAAGTGGCGGGTGGTGGGTGGCTTTGTCGCCGCTTCGGCACGACACGGGGTAGGCGTGTATGTCCTACGACATTCACGTCAGCTTCGGGTGACGTTGAATAGGCATCCTCTTTGTCAGGGGTGGAGGCGTTGATGGAGGTTTTGAAGTGGCTGTCCATAAGGGCATCGGCTTTGGTCATCAAGTCCTTTATGGGTAAACTATCGACATCGGGTATGGCAGCGCGTATAAGTCTGGGTAAACAGCCTATCCAATGGGCACGAAGTAGGTTCACCTCACGAGGAGAGCCGTCTGCGGCACGTTGCAGGCGAGCGATACTGGTCATTTCCCTGAAGGCGAGCGATGCCCTTTGGTTCCCCAACGGTTGTTGCAAGAGCTGAAAAAGCTTTGCTATACGGGCTGCTGGCGACGGCGAGTAGTGCTGCAGAAGGTATGTTTTGAGGGCGTCATACGCTATTGTGGTGTCTCCTTGCTCACAAAGCCAGTCTGATATTCCCGGGAAGGTGTCCTCGGGTATCGCCGCGAGAACATAATCTGCTTTTGTGGTTGAGCGAGTCACGCCCTTGATGCGAAACTGGACTTTTGCGCACAGAAACCGAGTAAACGCCTCTCCACTGGCGAATGATGAAAGTTTCAATGGGGGAGTTGCAGCAATAACTTCCGTAGAGTCCTCCCTGGTACCAACGATGGAGGGGCGAGGTGGGGGGGTGGGTGGAAGGCGGGAGGAGTGAGTCGACTTCCGGGGTCACCAATGTGACGGGCCGATAAAAGGTTGTGACTCAAAGGCAAGTTTAAAACAACTCAGTGACTTTATTATAGAACACTCCTTTATATACAAAAGTTCAAGGCAACAAGAATTTTCATGTTCAAAAAACAGACAATGTTACAGAGGAAAACGAGACATGTTTTTCAGGTTCTATTTAGTGAGAGGGGAGAGCGAAGATACAAGCACAAAATGAACTATGTAAGAACGTGCGACACACGGTTGGTACACCGCCATCTCGGAGTCTGTCAGACCTGCCTTTGTCACTTGAGCATCTTTCTGTTTTTCTTATATGACATTTCTAAAGTGTTTATTAATAGAAATATTGCTAAAGGGAGAAGGAGGTGGGGTTCTACTAATCATCTTTTTGGGAGAATTATAAAGATATTAAATATAGCTTTGTAAGGAATGTTAATGCTAGGATTTAGTGAAAGGATACTAATGAAAAATACTTCTGAGATTTGAATGAAATTCCGCGCAGACAATACTCTAACTTTTTATAATTCTTATAACCAAAGTCTCCACAATCAAAATTTGTTAGAACAAAAACCAAACTTTGATTCTTTGTGAAAATTTGAATAAACTTCTCATTAAAAACTCTTTCAGATCGCACCTAGTAATCAGATAAAAAAAAAGATAAAAAGAAAACAATAGAGTTGGTAAAGCAAATAATATATGAAAGTAGTATAAGGGAATCACTGTCTGCTGAAGTGTTATATTATAGATGCTTATAACATCTTGCTTTTCTAACTAGGGTTGTGGCTAAGCAAGTAACAATAATAATAATAATAATAATAATAATAATAATAATAATAATAATAATAATAATAATAATAATAATAATTATTATTATTATTATTATTATTATTATTATTATTATTATTATTATTATTATTATCATTATTATTATATTAACAGAAATTGATTATCTATGTTTTTTTTTTTTTGGAAAAAATAAGTGTTAATAGTTGATATGTCGGAAAAATCATTGATTGCATTCAGTTTTTGACATATTGAATACAAATTCGTAAGAGGTAATATTAATAACTTTATCATCTTCGTAGAAAAGGGTTTGGACACTTTCACAGAATTCCATTGAATAATTAAGAGATAACTGAAGAGAAATTATGTATTAAGATAATCAATTTCTGAGAGAGTATGTTAAAACATGTTTCTTAAATAGTGTAATTGTGTAGGATAATAACGACAGTCCTGTTATATATATCGACATTGGTTGATGTAATGTTTGCGGAAAGTATAAAATTTCTTTCTTCTCCATACAAGAAAATATCATCATCATCATCATACTTCACAAGAGATATCAGTTCACTGAACTTTCAGCTGGGCTCGTGAAGGCACTAGAAGAGTTGGAACACTAAATCCTGTATGGCTGAGGACTAAGAAGCGTGAAGCAGTAGATTATGAGTGGAGAATTATTGATTTAAAACTTCAAGATAGAGACGAGAGACGACTAGCAAAATGTAACCGAGACCCCTTACGTCAATAGAGCTTCGATTAGATTTCCTCAGTCGTCTTTATCTTTGCTTTTGAATCAAAACTCCATTC
>NC_090743.1:96667104-96674604 GCF_036898095.1 Palaemon carinicauda | reverse complement strand
ACATCCCAGAGAATTTACCAAGGGTATCCAGAATTCTAACTCCTGGAGCGAATATCCCTTAAAATTTAATAAAGCGTAATCAGAGGACGTATTATTGACACGTCTCATAGCTATCTACACCCCTAATAGCGTTTCCGCTTCGAGGGGGAAAAAGTGGCAAGAATATAGGAGAGTCGTTAAAGAGGCAACGCTCTCGACACTCCTACTGTACTGTAAATAGTGCCCCGAATCGCCACCGCAAGGCGCCACCAAGCTATTCTTTGTAGCTTTGCAGGTGGTCCAGATACAGTACCATAGGGAGGGATTCGTTATCTTTTTGTCAAAAAGAGGGTGGGTCCATCAGGACGACATGACTACCTCACCCAAAAATAGATTTTTCGCTTCGCTTCATAATCCGTTTTTTGGGCTCAGGTCATGTCGTCCTGATGGAAGTTTACCAGAGCATTAATGTATCTGTGGATTTTCAATAGTGCCGTTATCTCGAGATAAATATTTCCTATTTGGTCTTCTAGACCTAGAGACACTTGATGGAAAACTGATCATAAACTATGTCAGCTCTTCCTGCCCCCTACAGGGAAGAGTCTGGGTAGACTCTAGGAAAAAACCCGAGGATTGTGAGTTCAAAGAACAATCTAACGAACAGTTTGTATATTAGTGTCATCATATACATAAAGGATAGTTTGTACTTAGATGGTATATCTCTGTATAGGTTTCTGATACCTCCCAAGTCTGGCTGGAAAGAGACAGAGAGGTTCATATACGTGTAGGAAACCTTAGTTCAGTAAAATAAACAGTATAGTACAATCAGTTCTTACCTGTTTGCTTAGAACAGTCTTAACCTTAGTTCCCCAATATTTTCTTAAATATTAAAAGAATCAAGGATGCTCTGACTTTATTCTTAATCTAGAATGTTTAAGGCGAAAGAGACGCAAAGATTCCTTCTATTCTTTATTACAAAAATAGAAATTATGGTTGTATTCAATACATCTTATGCAGAACAATTCTGCATAAAAGCATAAATAGTAATAACAGAATTAAAATAAGTTTCACCTGAAAAGGAAAACATAAGCCACTCTAAGGGAAATATAAAATTTTACTATGTATTCTGTTGTTACTAGGAACACTGTGCATATAAGTATGCCTGGCACTTGTGTCAGTCTATTATGCTTAATGTCACCTGTGTAGAGAGAACAGTCTATAGTGTTATCACTAAACACAATACTCAACATGATATGTCTTACGAGTCTATCATGTACACCCTTCACTAAAAGTCCCAATTAGTGCACTGTTCTTCGCAGTAATCAAGCGGCAGGTTTTATAACACCACCTGCCGCCACCACATGAAATCTTATTTCCTGTAATTGCTTCGCATAGTGTTTGAAGAAAACTCTGGATGACTTCCATCCAGTATAAGCCCGAAGGCTTTCAAACGACATCGTCTGAAAGAAATTCAGAGAAGAGGCAACTTTTCTCGGATCATGACCTGCGGTTGTACTGTCTGGATCCGCTCTGCGTATAAAATACGTGATTTTCGCCCTTAACTGTTTCAAGGATAATGTTGAACCAGACGTCTCTCCCCTGAAAAGCTGATCTCCCTTAAAGTCTGAAGTTCTACGAAGATAGACCTTTAGGCATTCCACTGGGCAGAGGGATGCTTCTTCCTTCAGAGGGCAGATTCTCCAGGGACCCCATCTCTTAGTGGGCAGCTCGTTCTTGGCGAGAAACGTCGGGTCCGGAAAGAGTCTGTGAACTGAATGTGGCCATCATCCCTCGAGAGGGCCACTATTTCGCTAACTCTGGCTCCTGAGGCTAGTGCAAATAAGAATATCACCTTTTGAGTCAAGTCTTTCAGCGAGCAATCCTCATTGTTCAGAGTTGATGCTAAGTGAAGAACCTTATCCAAAGACTATGAAATGGGGTTTGGAGGAGCTGCGGGCCGAAGTTTAGCGCAGGCTTTTGGAACCTTGTTGAAGATTTCATTAGAAAAGTCCACCTGGAAGGCATATAGTATTGGTCTGGCTAGGGCAGATTTACATGTAGTAATCGTGTTGGCTGCTAAACCTTGTTCATGAGGATGGATGAAGAAGGACAAGCAGAAATCCGTAGAAATCTCCTTAGTTTTCTTCGCCTTGACAAAGGCCACCCATTTCTTCCAGGAAGACTCATATTGTCTTCTTGTTGACTTTGACTTGTATTCTTCTAAGAAGTTAATACTGTCCCTAGAATTCCCGAACCGCTTCTTGACCGCTAGGTTCTGGGTTTTCTCTGATGAAGCTGAGACAGTCAATTTCTGCACTTGCTGAGTCAGAACTGGGTCCGGCAACGGGATTAGCTTCAGGCGTAGTTCCGTTATCAAAGGGAACCAAACACTGCTGGACAACTTGTGGGCCACTATTGCTGCTATCCCTCGAAAGGATCTCAGTTTGTCGAGGACTTTCAGCAGAAGGTTGGTTGGAGGGAACAGGTAGATCTTGGACCACCTGTTCCAATCTATGGACATTGCGTCTGTCGCTTCCGCTAGAGGATCCTCGTACGGGGCTACATACCGGGGTAGCTTCTTGTTGTCACTCGTTGCGAAGAGATCTATCTGCAGTCCTGGGACTTTGCGTAATATGAAGGAGAAGGATTTTGCGTCTAGGGACCATTCTGACTCTATCGGGTTGACCCTGGATAGAGCGTCCGCTGTCTCATTGCGGAACCCTTGAAGGTGGACTGCTGAGAAGTGCCATCTCTTCTTCTTCGCTAGACGGAGGATGGCCAGTATCACATGAGTTATGTGAGGCGATCTCGAGCCTTGTCGATTTAGGCATCTCATTACAACTTCGCTGTCTAGGACCAGACGGATGTGGATTGAGCAGCGAAGTTCCCGTTTCTTCAGAGAGAGAAGAACCGCCATGGCTTCCAGAAAATTGATGTGGAAGGTCTTGAAGAGGGGAGACCAGGTTCCCTGGACTCTCCGATGATGAGAGTGACCTCCCCACCCCTCTTTTGAGGCGTACGTGTGAACGATGACTGCCGGTGGAGGTGGTTTCAGAGGTGCCTTGCTCTTCAGGTTCTTGGCTTCCAACCATGGTTTGAGTAGTGATCGCAGACGATTTGGAATCAGTCTTTGTAGATCTCTTCGAGCGTTTGATGCGTAGTTTTTCCAAACTCCTGATGCATCTTTTAATTGTGCTTTCAATATTGGATCTGTCACTGAGGCAAACTAGAGGGACCCCAACACTCTCTCCTGTTGCCTTCTTGATATCCTGTCGGATTGAAGAAGTCTCTTGACAGATCCTGCTATCTCTTTCCTCTTCTTTGATGGAATGGAAAGGTAGTGTGACTGTAAATACCAGTGGACACCCAGCCACTGGAACTTTTGAGCTGGAGATAGACGAGACTTTTCCAAGTTGATCTTGAATCCTAAGTGTTCCAGGAGCTGGATCACTTGCTTGGAGGCTTGCCTGCACTCTTCCTCGGATGCTGCCCACACCAGCCAGTCGTCCAGGTAGGCTACTACCTGGATCCCCTTTAGGCGTAGTTGATAAATGACTGCATTCGCAAGCTTGGTGAATACCCTTGGGGCTATGTTTAGACCGAAGGGCATGGCTCTGAAAACGTACTTTCTTTTCTGTAGTATGAACCCTAGGTAGGAGGAAACTTGACGGTTGATTGGAACATGCCAGTACGCATATGTCATGTCTATGAAGACTGTTTATGCCCGTTTGGATAAAAGGGTCCTTATGTGTTGAAGCGTCAGCATTCTGAATTTGTGGTTCACTATGAACTTGTTGAGTAGTGATAAATCCAGAATGACTGAGCTTTTCCGAATACTTCTTCGGAACACAAAATAGCCTTCCTTGGAATCTGATGGACTTTGCCTTCCGTATAACTCTTTTGTTCAGGAGTTCTTGAACATATTCTTCCAGAATGGGGGTTGAGTTCTGGAAGAATTGAGGAAAGTTTGGTGGAGTTGAGCTCCAACTCCACCCAAGTCCGTTCTTGATTAGGCTGTGGGCCCAGGGATCGAAGGTCCAACGATCCCGGAAGAGGAGAAGTCTCCCTCCTACCGGTAGCATCTCACTTGTAGTGCTGGTTGGAGGACTTTCCTCCTTGGCTACGTCCACCTTTGTTACCCCTATCTCTGAAGGGGCGTCTAGACTCTAGAGGATCCTTGACAGGAACCTCGAGACTTTGGCCTAAAAGTCGTCGATTGGCTTTCAAAGACTGGGGTGAACACCGGCGATTGGGTCGCCAGTGTTTGGGGCACCAGTTGGAAGGTTATGGTTGATTGTGCCACCGTCTGGGGCACCGTGGCCACGGGAAGCTGTTGCTGTTTTCTAGGCCGAGAGGGCACTCTTGGTCGTTTTGATTTATTCTTCGCCTGGGGACCCTTGTCAGCGGAAGATTTTCTTTTTGAGGACAAGCCTCACTTGGAGAGGAGATTCCTGTTCTCCGTAGCGGCTTTGTCCACGAGCTCTTTGACCACTTCGCTTGGGAAGAAGTCTTTTCCCCAGATATTGGAGGCTATGAGCTTCCTTGGTTCATGTCTCACCGCAGCCGAGGCGAACACGAACTCTCTACAAGTCCTTCGGGCTTTGATAAAGTTGTACAAGTCCTTGGTGACTGTCGCCAAATGAGATTTGGCGAAGACCATGTACATATCTGGGGTGTCCGGGATGCTTGCCATAGTCTCTAAGCCAGTCTGCAGAGACATGGAAGCAGCAAGACGTTCTTTAGTTTCTTGTTCCCTGCGAAGGAGAGACTCTGACAGCTTCGCGAGGTCTTCGCCGAACTGTCGTCCAGCAATATCTGCCTCCAGCTTCCCAACTGTGAAGGTGTTATGAACATCCTTCCAGTCTTTATCATCTGATGGAAAAGCAAGGGAAAAGGGTCTACACTCCTCCAGTGTAGGGTAAGTTTTCCCTGCTTCAACTGCCTTTAAGGCTGCCTTAAACCCTTTGTCCATAAAGGGGAAGGCACGTTTGGGGTCAGCAATAAAGGACGGGTGCTTTTTGCTGAGAGCCGGCACCTTGGAACTAGTAAAGGCCCTCTCTTTCAAGGTGGTTGTATATAAGGCCTGAGCCTTAGAGAGTTCGAGGACAATAGACTCCTATGGCTCTGTTTCCTCCTTGGATGCAGGTTCCGTCCCTAGACGGACATAGCAGTCCGGGTAGGCCCTTTGCTGGGCCAAATCTCAATTTCTTCTACTGGGACAGTGCCCAGTTTCTCCGAGAGGAAGATCTTTCCCCCTGACATTGGCATATGCTCTGCATATCTCCAAGGGTTAATGGTTAATGTCAGAGAAAGCGGGGAGATCCTTGACATTTAGCTTCTTCGGGGCTAAACGTGTTACAATCAGCTGATGCATTTCTGTCTGAAGAGAAGCTTCTTTCTCGGACGATTTCTTCTTAATGTCCTGCACTATAGACAGCAGCAAGTGCAACATACTCGTGATGGAATCTAACTGGGGTGCAGTAGATGAGGTTGAAGGCACCGGCTCAATCACCGTGGTTGATGATTTCAAAATCGTTTCGGTCTTATCGACTTCAGCCTCAGGAGGTACGTCATCCTCTTGCTCCAGTTCTTCCAGTAGGAGATTGTTCTCAGTCTCCTCTGAGACGACCGACATGTTGTCATCTAATTGGATGCCCTTCAAGGCGTCCGAAATAACAGATTCCATCGGAATCTGTACTAAGGTAATCTCAGGTTGAGCCTGGGGAATGATTGCATCCGCAGATGCCCTAGGGAAAAGACAGTCCCTCATCCTCTCATTAGGAAGGTATGGGCCAGAGGTGTTCGTCTGAAAACCCCTGACCCATTTTCGCAGCGTGTCCCTTGCTTCATCCCTTGACTGCGTAGACTTTTGATCATCAAAAGCCTCTTTCACCAGTTTGTCACAAACGGTACATACCTGTGGGTCCCATTATTTGAGAGCCCCCTTGGTGACTGAGCAGCGAGCATAGGCCCTGCACACGTCATGGCCGTAGAAGTTCTTGCTACGGACCCTGCAAAAGCTGTTCCCGCACTTGGGATGCTCCTCCTGTAAAGAAAGAAAGCATATAAGTATTCGTTGAAATTCTCAGATTTCAGCATACATACTTTTTTTTTTTTATATATATATTAGCTTGGATAGAGTAAGCTAGAAATAGGAAAGACCCCTACTTGTGTTTCCTGTCCTTCCCATTGCTATGACCTCCTCCAATATTGAACAATAAGTTCTTAATGAATTTTGTATGGGAAGATATCCTTTGATATAAAGTGTCTTCTTAACACAATGTCCCCGGTTCAATATTGGGGGTAAATTAATGGTTGATAACCATTAAGTGGTAGAGAGGATCATTCTCTTATATGTGATGGTCTCACAATAGGCTGCCAATGAAGCACCTTGTAGGTTGGAAAAAACATTTTGAGCTACAACACTGACTGGCGGCGGTATGCCGCCAGACCTGCCGGGCCTGCCGCCACATGCCGGGCCTGCCAACATATGCCGGGCCTGCCGACATATGCCGGGCCTGCCGACATACGCCGGCCTTGGCGACATATGTCGGCCTATTCTGGGCTATTGAAGGCAGTTACTGTCTTCAGATCTATACTTTGGGTGGCCGACTGCCGGCCGACAACTTAGTTGCTGGCCACTGGTCATAGTATGCTTATTGTCGTTGGGTTATCGCTCAGCGACACCCCCGGCAAGTGGCAGCCGACAGCTATAAGCTGCCGACAGCTATAAGCTGCCGACAGCTATAAGCTGCCGGCGGCCGGCCCAGTATAAGGAAAGGTAGAGAAAAAGAGAGAGGATGGAGGAAGGCAAAGGCTCAGCCTTGCCGGCCTACATCCCCAATGAGGGTTCAAGTGGAAGAGGGAATTATATTCGGGCTTCCACCCAACCATATCCCATCCATATTGGCTATGGAAGGCAGTCCAAGGGAGGACTGAAGAACACTCTAATGATTATGAGGGTACCTGCCAGTAGCAGACAGGGAACCTAAGGCCAGTTCCATAGATTACCTTTACGGTCAAATATAGAATGACGGCCAGGGAGGGTGATGGTTTATCCAACACAAAAGAGACAGCGGGGAAGGGGGAAAAGTCCTATAAGTAAGGTAATACCCGAAGGCATTTCCCAACTTGAAGGATTCTGATCTCATAAGTTAACCTCAAGTTGGGGAAATTATTTCCCCCGGTTGGGTTAATCAAGTGAGAAAGCAGCCATAGGACACAATCTCGCAAGAGAACAGAATCTCGTACCAGGTATCTTAGACAATGAAGAAATCATTTCTTCGGTCTAAGATCCACTAGCACAGGACTGTCTGCTAGACCGAGGAAGGAGGAATTGTAAAACAAAAACCTCCACGTATGGTCTAGGGAGGCCTAGCCTCCTGTATAGACAACTTAACCTGACTTGGGAAATCATTTCACCGAGACAGTAAGATGCCTAACACAGACTTTACTCTGATGTCCCGTTCTAAACTCAAAAACCGACTCAGTGGTTAAGAGAAAGAAACGAAACACCCCAGT
>NC_090743.1:96652104-96654604 GCF_036898095.1 Palaemon carinicauda | reverse complement strand
TTAAGAATCCAATAAAGCCCGTTTTGCGATTGGAATTCAACAAAGGTTTACCACATGGAAGTTCAAGTTGTTTTAGATGTAATTCAGCATGGCCCAGAAAATCTGTAAAGATTCTTTCATTATCTTTATAATGATAATGACCTTGATTGTTGCTTCGCATCCCTTGAACTCTACGAAATTGTTATGAAGACAGAACTGCATTGATTTGGCAACAGATTCAATTAGTAATTGCACTGCAAGTTTAACAGTCATCTTTTTTTTAATCCATGTCAGATGTTGCGTTCTTAATTTATTCCCCAAATGCAAACCCTCGCATTCGCGAAGCTTATGTAATTTTTCAATGAAATCAACATTTGATAAAGATTCCCTGCCCCTCAGCAAAATGTTTTTGCCCCTAATTAATTCCTGATTAAAATTCACATATGGCATGGGTAAAAAAATATAAATATCTGCTCTTGCATCAATCTAGAATGCAACCAAGCTCTTTGACCATAGCAGCATTCGTTGATAGTCCATCAAAAGTCAAAGAGATAATCTCGACCCCCACTGAATGCAGCTTAGCCATACATTGCATTAACAAATTAACACGCTCAGCTCCTCCTTCTTGAGATGAGCAGGAAATTATTCATATTTGTTAGCAATCTATCAGAATCTTCATCCTTGAAGGGCTTAGAGCATAATCGTGAAGTGGTATTTGGAGCAAAAATATTTTGTCGCGTAACTCGAACCCATTCCTTTCTAAGGAACCAAAGGTATTAATGATGTAGAAGAAATGATAACGACAACAATAATGATTAGTAATCATAATAAACAAAGACAATATTGATAGTGCAGGTTTTGATAATGTTAATGAACTCAAAAGCAGAGACAATTATCTTGCTTCTACTAGCATTCAGTATTTTTCTCTTTTTACAATTTTATGCAGCATTACATCGAAAATTGAGCACTTACCAATGAAAGGTAATAGTAGGATTTAAATTTTAGTCGAATCTTTGAGAACACCTATAAGCAGTACATGAGGTCAGCATCATTAACTGAAAAGCACGAATGATTTGTAGCATGTCGATGCAAGAAATGGACGTATAATAAGCTCCCATCTATCAGGTCGCGACCTTTTTGCCTACAATTGGCCGAGACGGCTGACTTCACCAATTCCGCTACGGGGTATCTCCCGCCATTGAACCTCCTTGCTCTAAATATGTGTTAATAATACTTAAGAGTAATTACCTAGTTTAGTTTGACTGTACTTAAGAGACCTCTGGATATTCAGTGTTTTATATATTGCTGTCTGGGAGTTATTTTAGTCTCAGAATTTGTGTATTAATGTTTTAAAGTGAACAGTTTTAATGTAAAAGCAAACAAGATAGTTTGGAATTCGAGACGTTAATTAACTTGCTAGTCATAGTATATATAATATTATATGTTTGGTTCCCAGTCACGAGTCATAGTATAATATAATTTTTAGTGCCCAGTCCAAGGGAGCCATGTCATATAATAATGATATACATATACATATACATATACATATACACATACATATATATATATATATATATATATATATATATATATATATATATATATATATATATATATATATATATATATATATATATATATATACATATGAATATATATATATATATATATATATATATATATATATATATATATATATATATATATATATATATATATATATATATACATATAAATATATATATATATATATATATATATATATATATATATATATATATATGTATATATATATATATATATATATATATATATATATATATATATATATATATATATATATATATATATATATATATATATGTGCGTAAAAATCACAGGAAAACGTGATGCTCAGATGCAGAAGAACCACAGGGAAAATTAAAATACGAAATATACGATTAAGTCCTGACTAGTTTCGTGATACTTTTTCAGAGGACTGATTTATTGAGAGAGGTTTCTTTACATTTTATAGGGAAAGTAAACGCACGAACATACATACAGAGGCTTAGAGAACAATGAGACTCCCTTACCAGCTACCTGGGCTGAGGTCAGGTGTTAACTGGGCGGAGATCCAACCTCATTAGACACCTGCCAAAAAGGGTCATTTCTGGTGGCGGGTAAATTCTTGTTTTTGACTTTCAGTACAGTTTATTTATATGAACAAAGGTAACATTATCTATATAAATACATAAGCAAAACTATTTGCATATGTAAAACACATCTATATATAAATATATAAAAAGACATATACATACGTATACACAGACTGGCATTCATACACAAGCATGCATAATATATACATAGACATATACATACGTGTACACATACTGGTATACATATACAGACACATACATAGTCTTATATATAAATTTTTTTTTACACATGATTAACATGTATACATATACATATATATACATATATATACATATATATATACATATACATACATATACATATATATATATATATATATATATAT